>NW_022196900.1:64324805-64360807 GCF_008632895.1 Mastomys coucha | reverse complement strand
CTCTCTCTCTCTCTCTCTCTCTCTCTCTCTCTCTCCAATTTATTCATTTCTGAGACAAATTTCTCTGTGTAACCCTAGCTCTCCTGGAGCTATAGACTAGGCTGGCCTCAAACTTACAGAGCTATGCCTGCCTCTGCTTCCCAAGTGATGGGATTTAAGTGTGCACTACCACCAAGGCATGTTTCCCTTTATAAAGTACTTTTTGAGCATTTTCTTGTACTCCACCTATAATCCAGTGTGCTGGAAATATTATAATTGTTAATAATCTCTTTGATTCAACAGGTGGATTCAATAATGAAAACAAAACAAAACAAAAAACCAAAGCCGGGTTGCGGCATGGATGCTACCCACTATTCTCCAGGAGAACTAAGGCTGAAACACCAAATGTCACATTTGCACGGATCTCCTCCCACGGTGCCTCCTTCTCCCTGCTTCTTCCCACTTCTCTCTCTACAATGGGAGAACCTTTTTAAGGCACTGGAATGAAAACACCACTGAAAAAAAGTGGGAGAAAGAAAAGCTCCCTCCAGTCTCTAGGAGATCAGAAGATGTTCCTTAAGACCAGAGTATGACCCAGGCTGTGAGAGAGGGTCCATGACTAGACTGGAGCCACTCTGTGGCTTGCAAGCATGACTGCTGTGGCAGCTTGTAAATGACATCCTGAGCACCCTGGACCCATTCTTTGGAACTTTTGTTATGGCTTCTGCATTGTAAGGGGCTGTCAAGTAAAAGACAGCCTTTTAATTGATACTGTTCTGGATAGCCCCTAGGCAGAGAAAACGCAAGTCCATCAAAGTTTATGAGGCCAGCAGAGGGCGCCAGATGGACAAGTCCCACCAACGATCCTCCAGCACAAGTCTGGAAGGTTGCACCTGGGTTCTTGCAGAGAAGGTAGAACTTCATCAAACCACAGGGGAACCTGAGTGCCCACTACATTTCTGTTTGCTGCCCAAGCTATTATAGGCTTCGAGTACAAGAATACTTTACAATAAAAAGTTACCATTTTACTTAGAAATTAGTTCATGAAGGACAATATCTTCTAATCTGTGCAAATAAATTCTTGGATGTAAACTGTTATAAATATGAGTGAACTAATTTTGCATAAGAGGCACAATCTTCCACTTGACAGTGAAAATAACATTCCTCCTTTTATTCATTTATCAAATATTTAAAGAATGACTATAATATAATCATTCTCAGCAGGGCAAGAGGCTATTATAAGTACTAACAATAATGGAAATGCAATAGCTCATTCATTGTTTAACAGAAAAAAAATATATATAAAGCATCAGATTGAAGCAGGTGTCTTTCTTTTATAGCTCTGTTAGTGGGGAAGGATAGGATTGTGCCAAATGCAGAGATATGATGAAAAGTTGGTTTGGTGGAGAGAGAGAGAAAGAGAGAGAGAGAGAGAGAGAGAGAGAGAGAGAGAGAGAGAGAGAGAGAGTCTAGACTTTTTTTTTTTTTTTTTGAGACAAGGTTTCTCTGTGTAGCCCTGGCTGTCCTGAAACTCACTCTGTAGACCAGGCTGGCCTCGAACTCAGTAATCTGCTTGCCTCTGCCTCCCAAGTGCTGGGACTAATGGCGTGCACCACCACTGCCCGGCCAGAATAGGCTTTTATAGTCAGTCAGCATCAAGAACTGGTCTAGAAAAGGCTAAGGACAAAAGTGATATAGGTGTTTTTCTGCAGCATCAAGGTTGATCTCTGCCAGGAATAACTAAGAGGTTCTCTGTGATGGTGAGAAAGGATGGGCATGATTGCATGATGACTTGAAAAGGTAAAGCCACTCGATCACTGTGAAACAACACATTGCTAGGACATTTACTGAGTAGTTAGATGCTAGGGACATAAAATGATCAAGATACAAGTCATGCTCTTTAATATTTTGGGCAGAGGACACACACACCTGAAAGAAGAGGAGGAAGAGGAGGAGGAAGAAGAGGAAGAGGAAGAGGAGGAGGAGGTGATAGAATGAACATGTTACAGCACTATTTGTTACTAGAATTCTAGATTAAAAGGACAGGAAACTGAAGATAAAGCTCTGCCTGAACTGAGATTTCACTTACATGCCACTCCTTTATTCAACTTCTAAGGACTCAGGACCATATTTACTGTGCTTGCTCTCAAGGGACTGACAGATGGTGACTGGACATGGAACAGGCAGATCCAATGGTGGGTTTAATTAAACATCCTAAAGGCAGATGGTGTTGCTAAAGACAGGCTGATTGGCTGTATGTGGGAGTGTGAGGGATGGATTCACGAGGGAGGTGAGTTTCGAGAGACATGGAGATATTTGTGAAGTAGATTGTGATGAGCACCAAAGACTAAGGGAATTTAACCATGATATCAGGAGTAGGGAAAAGCAGACTTCCAAGCAGAACTGAAGGAAGTTTGACGTAGGTATTGAATATTAAACAACACATCGTTAGAATATTAGAAGTTCTGCATCAGGAAAAATAAGGCAAGAGTCTAAGCTAACAGGAGCACACATCATAAGAAACCATACATTTAGACTTAAGATGGAAAATTATTTTGTAGTGATTTTTTCAAGTCGAATTCCACCCACTACAGTTTTGAGTTACAAGGAAGTATGTAAAAAAAATAAAAGAAAATAAAGAGCACCCAAAAGATTGATTTAAGAGGTGCCTAGACTAGACTACCTAGCTTTAAATGTTATTTCTTTATTTATTTCTTTATTTCTTTATTTATTGTTTTTTTGAGATAGGGTTTTTCTGTATAGCCCTGGCTGTCCTGGAACTCACTCTGTAAACTAGGCTGGCCTCGAACTCAGAAATCCACCTGCCTCTGCCTCCCAAGTGCTGGGACTAAAGGTGTGCGCCACCACCACCCAGCTAAATGTTAATCTTTAGGTAACATAAAGTCTTTGAACATTTTTGGTAAAGGGAGTGATAAGCTACAAAATGTGCTTCATGTCATCAATCCTTCTGCACTATTGAGCCAGAAAGCCATTTCCCCCTTACCCATAAGTATTCATCAGTTCCCTTTTATTCTCTTTATTTCTCAGTTCCATCCTTCCTTCCTTATAGGGGCTTCCACTAGAAAGGGGTCTCATTATTTGATCCCTGATCAAGAGCCTCTAACACACAGTTCTGCACTGTGTAGTCGGTCCTTCCCATGCACTTGGCATAGCGCTTATTTCTGTTTTTAAATTTACTGAATACGCATGGTTTTCACTGGAGTGTAATTTTCTGGAAAGTAGAGAGATGAAGCCCTGGAGGGCTGTCAAATGGGATGCTTTCTACATGTTCTCCAGTCACTCATTCTTTTATACATTAGCAGGTTTCTCTTTTCTGCTTGGGCGAGCCCATCAGCATGCCAACATGCTATAGTTTTCTTCATGCTAAAAACTAAAATCAAACAAAAACTCTTTGACTCCATTTATACATTTGCTATTGCGACTGTCTTCATAGTTAAATTCAAATATATGGGGCTGGGGAGATGGCTCTCTGGGTAAAAGTACTTGCTACCTAAGCATGAGGACTATGTTCTAGTCCTCAGAACCAACCTTTAAAAAAAAAAAAAAAGATGCAAAGTACAAACATCTGCAATCCCAGGATTCCCATAGGAAGATGAGGCAGAGACAAGAGAATCTCCAGAAGTTCATGGGCCAGCTAGCCTGGCATGTGTAAGTGGGAAAACAACCAAGAGACTTTGCTTCTGACAAGATGGAAGACAAGGACCAACACTCTTCCCATATCCATACATGCACGATGCATGCACAAATGAGTGCAGGGTGGATGCATAAACACACACACACACACACACACACACACACACACACAGAGAGAGAGAGAGAGAGAGAGAGAGAGAGAGAGAGAGAGAGAGAAAGAAATACACACACCTCAGATACATCTCTGCTCCCTTTCACAGCCAACTTAATAGATATACTTCTTCCCTCTCTTTTTTTCCAGAAACTAATTTCACTTACAAGTTCATCTTCATCACTCTACTTGTGGTTTGTCAAAGTCATCAAACCCCATTAGCAACTCTCCATTATCTTGACCTCTGATACCTTGACAATATTAGATATAGTAGATAATAGTGTCTTGAAATAGCTGGTAACACACCTTAAGTTTCCACCTAGCTCAGTGGGCATCCCTTTCTTAGAGGCCTTCAATGGCACCTTTTCTTTTCCATATCTCCAAATCTGGAATAAATAAATCAATCCTGCTATCTCTTCCTTTGCTCTCTCTATTCACTTCCTAAGTAAATCCAAGACTGAACTCTGGTCCTGTGTATAAAGGTGGAGGATTCTGTCCACCTGACAGGATCTAGGATCACCAAGGAGACAAGCATCTGGGCTTATTTGGAAAGGAATTTCTAGACCAAGTTAACCCAAGTGTGAAGACTCACCCTAAATGGGGTAGCACTGTTCCATGTCCTGGGGTCCTGGAGAAGGAAAAAGGGAGACTACATCTCATCCCCGGATACCTCCCAAGTGTGGATGCAGTGGAACAAGCTGCCTCACCATTCTGCAGAACAATGAACCACACCCTCAACTGTGAGCTAAGACAAACCTCTCCGTAACTTGCTATTGTCAGGTACCTTGTCAGAGAAGTGAGAAAAGTGACCATGTCCTCACATTTTGAGATTAGACCTTTCCTCCCAATTTTGCCTTTTTGCTGTTAACCACAAGGCTTGCTGGATCTATAAGGAACAATCCAACAATCCCCCCCACCAATTTTTCAGAAAAAAATAATTTATATCCCTTTCATAAGATCAAAAGGAAAACCATTCAGTTGAGCTATGAACATGGTAGAGAGGTTGCCCAGCATGAGGAGGCCTTAGGCTCAAGCCTCTGAGATCTAAGTTTTTGGTTCTTTTCTTTTTGTTCTTTATACCTTTCGTCCAACCACCAGCAACCTTATGGTACTATCTGCAGTCTTTCTACTGTATTTTAGTGCCTTTCTTCATCTGCACTAGACCATCCCAGTAAACCTATGTCAGCTCTCATCTAGTTTACAATAGTCTTGCATCAGTCTTTGTACCATTGCTCTGACTGCTTAGACAACTTTCCACATACACATCAAAGGACCCTTCACAGTAGTCATATCATAGTGCCATTCTCCTGTTTGAAAGTCTCCAGATGCATCCCTTCTAACTGTGAACTTCTCCACCCTCTTTCTTGTTTTCACTAACTAATCATATGAAAGCTCTGGCGGAGCTTTCTCGCTAGTCCTCTGGTATGCCATGTGTTGTGAACTTGTTCCTTCTGTCCGAGATGGATTTATCCCTAACATTTCAGAAGTGCCTTCAATCATATAAGTCTTCCTTTACATGATTCTCAAATGCTGCATTCCCGCCCGGACTTTCTCTGACAACTAAATACAAATGCCTGTTTGGTCTCTTCCTCTTCTCTCTGGGATCATTGACTCAGCTTCAGTTTTCCAGGCAGCACCCACTACTAGCATTACATTGTCTTATATGGTTGACTGATTCTCCTGCTAGAATGTGACAAAGACTTGCTTATCAGAGTCCAGCTGGGCCTCATCGTTGGGCAAGTCCTTAAGAGGCCAGTTGTAACAAGAATGCTCAACCTGCTATCTAATCAAATTCCTTACCCTCCCCTCCCTCTCTTCCAGGTAATGTCTGATCACATGCCATGCCGTCAGCAGAAAATCTATCAGTTTAGCAAGGAATTTCCCTACTTTGTTAGCAGTATTCCATCTAACAGTATACCCCACCTGTGTAGACAGAGACTTTTTTGGAGTTGATTCCAATCTCTTTTTTCCCACTAACCCCCATGGTAACCACCCTTGTACCTATTATGAGAGTACTAAAAAGAGGTGCTTTCCTGTCTCCAGTGAAATGTACTGATACTCTAAATCTGAGTAATAATAAGGAAAGGGCGGCTCCTGGCTTTCTCTTTACTTCACTACCAGTGTCCAGTGACTACATTGAGAAGCTTGTTGTCCACTCAGTGTCACTAAAGAAGGAATGCGTCTAGAACAAAGGAGCAGTGCGTCCACAGAGCCTGGGGACTTAAGTTGGCTTGATGGATAGTTTCATATCACTTTAAACATAACGGTGTTTTTAAAACAGCTATTCAACATTCATTAGTGAAAGCGTTAAAGCAACTGCTAACATGAAACCTGAGTCTTGAGAATTAAGAACCTTCAAATACCAGAGTTCAATTTGAAAATCGAGTTCTCTGGCAAAGCTTTAAAGTCTTTTCCCTTAGATGGAGAAATATTTTGTTATTTATAAAAACATTTGGAATTACCTAATTTATCTTGTTTGTACTAATTAATCATCTAAAGCTTTGTGCTTAAGGCTAACAGGATTGAACTAACAGCTGAAGCATTAATACCCATTTGAGGTCATTAAAAGTGTGTTCGAAAAAGCTTCAAATAATAGCCACACTGTTGTTTTTGTCAGGGATTGTTTTAATTCCAAAGGACAGCCATAACAGAGATGATAATCACTTCAAGGTGTGGGTGGGATCCACTTAACTCAAGGCTCAGCAGCTTCAGAGGATTCGCAGAGATGGGCGCAGAATCCATTAGGGGTCGTGATTTAGCTGGTCTCAAAAGGGAGTTTGAGGTCTTTTCACATGAGCTTTCAACACACACATGAAAGCAAGATTCCCAAAATGCTGGCAAGATCCATAATGTTTACACAGCAAAGCAAACAGTCTTTGTTATTCCAATTAATACATCTGCTTGTGAAGAACGCCTGATCTAAACTGTTCGTTTTTCCTCAGATACATTCAGTATTATAATGTTGACTCATATTGAGGCAATTTAGAAATGTATGCAGCTACAAAATGAAAATAGATTATGTTAACTATGACATTTCTTACTAGGATTCTTGCTAAGAATAACATCTCAAACTTATTACATTTCTTTCAAAGAGTTTTGGGTATTGTCACATGCATCTGCTTCTCTTTAAGAGTTTAGGCCTAGTATTATTCTTCAACCTTAAAAGTCAGTGATAATGAATGTCAAAGGGTAAAATTATAAATAATCTGCCAGTGTTAAAGCATTTGTTGAGAAACCTTGAACTGTGAATTACTGTGGTTTATAGTAATCCTATTCTATCTATCTATCTATCTATCTATCTATCTATCTATCTATCATTCTATCTATCTATCTATCTATCTATCTATCTATCTATCTATCTATCTATCATCTATTTATGTATCTTTCCATCCATCCGTCTATCCACTTGTGATGATTTGTATATGGGAGTGGCACTGTTAGAAGGTGTGGCCTTGTTAGAGTAGGTGTTTCACTGCAGGTGTGGGCTGTAAGACCCTCTTCTTAGCTGCCTGGAAGTGAGTCTTCCACTAGCAGCCTTCAGATGAAGATGTAGAACTCTCAGTTCTGCCGGCACCATGCCTGCCTGGATGTTGTCATGCTCTTGCCTTGATGATAATGAACTGAACCTCTGAACCTGTAAGCCAGCCCCAAACAAATGCTGTCCTTATAAGAGTTGCTTTGGTCATGGTATCTGCTCACAGCAGTAAAACCCTAACTCAGACATTCCATCCATCATCTATCTATCTATCTATCTATCTATCTATCTATCTATCTATCTATCTATCTACCTATCTATCCATCCATCTCTCCATATCATCTGTCTGTCTATTTAATCATTTATGTGTGTATGAATCTATCATCTATCTATCATCTCTCTATATATCATCTATTTATTTTTATCATATGGAGGACTGAATCTAGGACCTTCCATATACTAGGCAAATGACTTAATGCCAAGCTAGATCTCCAGTCTTCCTTGCTTTTTAAAATTTTTTTTGAGTAGGGTCTTGGTAAATTTCTCAGGCTTGTTTTGAATGTACTTGTAGCTCAGGCTAGTCCCAAACTCATTCTGTAAACCATGCAAGCACTGATAAAACTTCTGCCTTGGTCTTCCAAGTAGCTAGCTAGGATACAAGCCTGTTCTTCCAGGACTAGCTTCTTTTTCTTTTAATAATTCCATTCTAAAATGAGGAATGAGACTTTGGGGTGAAACTCCCTAACAATGAAAATGTACTGTACAGCCAGGCAGTGGTGGAGCACGCCTTTAATCCCAGCACTTGGGAGGCAGAGGCAGGCATATTTCTGAGTTTGAGGCCAGCCTGGTCTACAGAGTGAGTTCCAGGACACCCAGGGCTATACAGAGCCCTGTTTTTTTTTTTTTTTTAAATGTACTATACAGAAAGTCTAGACCAACATCAGTAGTTTAACCAATGAATAGTGAAACAACCTGCTTAAGAACATATTGTCAAGTGGCTAAGCTGGAACATACACACAGTATTATTTTATTTTAAACATAGTGCTTTCTCTACTACATCTTATGATCATAAAGACTTATTTAAATAAATATGCTTAACATGGTACTAGCATATGAGACAGACAAAATAACTGTAATTTTTTTAAAAACAAATTTCATCTCAAAGAAGAATTGGAAGCCATTGTAGACAAGAAACTTAAGAGATATATCAACAAAATACTTGTCATGCCTTTTATTTTGGATCTGGTTAAGAATTAAGAAAATGTAAAAGTACATTCTTAAGACAAGAGAAATTGAACACAAAATATCTCACATTATTAAGAAATTATTGTTGATTTTGTTAGAAATCACAGTACAACTATTCTAAAATAAATTCTTTATCTGTTAAAGCTTTGTAATGAAATATTTACTAATGAGACAATCTATCTGGTTATTTGTTATTAAATATCCCAGGAAACAAATAATGAAAGCATAGAGAAATATTGCTGGTAAATGTGAGCAATGTCAACAATCATGCAGTCTACTTTTGCTGAAATTTTCTTCTTTTATAGAATCTTGCTATGTAGCCCAGGCTACCCAGGACTTCATGACCATCCCACCTCTGGCCTCATCCATGCTGGAAGTACAGGCAGATTAAACTTATTTTCTCACAGAATGGGTTCTGAATATAAATTTTGAACCTGTATTACAGACAAGATACCATCAACATTATTGTTAAATGTTTAATTTTCTTTTTATTTTGAATTGAAGAATAATAAAAATGCCTTACCACAAATTTATAAAATCTGGTAGCTTTTGACTCATGCTTCTCTCTAACCTCTGACTGGGATGCTGAGGTACGTAAAATTATGCCTTCTATTTAACCTGGGCATCTTAACTGCTTCAAATGGCTGTTACAAGCTGCCTGTCAGAATGGCTGAAGAGGAGGTTTAGTTTCAAAGATCATAGTCCGTCATGGTGAGGAGGTAACAGTGGGGCCCAGCAGCTCATGTCACGTGTGTCAGGGAGCAGAGAGAGTGCCTATGGCTGCTGCCTTTCTTCCTTCCCCCGGCTTATTCCACCCAGGCTTTAGCCTATGAGATGGTGCTACTATATTCAGGACAAGTCATGCCCTTGTTTGGTACTCCTGTCCACAAATGGGTGGTGGTGGTGCATGCCTTTAATCCTAATACTTGGGAGGCAGAGGTGGGCAGATCTCTGAGTTTGAGGCCAACTTGGTCTACAAAATGAGTTCCAGGATAGTCTGGGCTACATAGAAAAACCCTGTCTTAAAACAAATAAACAAGCAAACACCAACAAACAAACACCAACAAAAAAGAGAACAGCAATCAGGATGTAATGTGAATAAATTAATTAAAACCAAAACAAACAAAACAAAAAGCCTGGGTGCAGTAGTTGGCACCTATAATTCCAGTACTGGTTGGATAGTTCATTTATTTTTAAAAATGTCCTGAACTTGGAGATACTCTGCTGTTTGATGACATCAGTGCAATCCAATGTAGTCTAGTACTATGTTTCTCAACCTGTGGGCCATGGCCCCTTAGGGGAGGGGTAGAATGACTCTTTCACAGGGGTCATTTAAGATCATTGTAAAACCTAGATATTTACATTATGATTCATAACAGCAGCAAAATTACAGTAATGAGGAAGCAACAAAAATAAGTTTATGGCTTATTTTTTTAACATTAGGGACTGTATAAAGGGTCCCAGCATTAGGACCACTGGTCTAAGAGTATTCCAGTCATCCATTCAGGTCCTGCTTTAGAATATTTGAAGGAAAAAAGTGGCAGTGGTGTAAATGTAGAGAATTAAAGCAGTAACAGCTAGACCAGTGGTCAGAACTGAACAGTTTCCTAGGATATGAATCTAAGCAACAGCAACAGTAGAACACCATTGCTAAATAATAAAATAGGGTAGGTTGCACTTACAATGTTCTCAGGTGAGTATCCTAGTGGCACAAGGAGATCACGCCATTTCATATAGAGCTATGTATTGCTGAGAAGGGTGAGGCAGCTAGAGAATTATATATGAAGTACACAGGGCACCAGAAGAGTGTATTGCCATTAAAGGCCTTCCCATCTACCTCACCTATGTAACATTCCACTTCCCACTAAATAAAGCACCAATGGGATTGAAAATTGCTCTGCTCTAGAAATAAAAGTGAGAGAAGGGGTCTCTGACAATGAACATACTGGAACTCTCAGAGTAGCATCTTGTGATTCCAGCTGTAATAAAATGGAAGGGAGAGGGCAGGTTGGAACTGGATCTGAGTCTGGCAGGCTTTGTCTTTAGCTTTACAGCCTCAGGAAAAAAATAACAGAGGGAAAATCAGAAAAAATAGTAGAGTTTTATCATCTATAAAGTGGGGACAATAATGTTCCTTGATGACAAATAACTGAGTTCAAATGAACTTCTTAATCAAGAAAGTATTGCCTATGTTTGGCATAAAACTGCAAGGTTAGTGTAATAACAATAAAATTTCAATTGTCAGTGAATCGACAATTCAACATGCTTTAATATCTCAGTTCATTGCTTTTCTTCCTGTAGCTTCCCAATTTAAAGACTCTTCGACATCATTTACTGGACTACTAGAACAACACAGACATCGTATGCGACTGTCAGCAGAATAGCTGTCTCAGCTTCCTCATCTGAATGACTAGCAAAGGGATGGTCTTTAACCAAATAAAAGTTCGGCCTTAAAAATAGCTGGGAAGCTTTCTCAAATTCGCCAGCTAGGCTGAGATTCATATGTGAGACTTCTTGTCAGCAGGAAAGGTGATCTGAAGAATGAACAAAAATAGCCCATGTCCAACAGCTGCGATGTCTATAATTCATGCGCTGAGATCATCTCTCATCAGATTGCCATGGTCAGTTGTATGTTTACTAGGTCTCAGGGAACAAGATTTGTTATACCCATTTCTTCGTTCACTCTTTACATACAAACAGCGTGAATTGAGACTTCATGTCTGAGGAATGTGACTATAAAACTCTATTGGCATGCACAGTGTCACAGGTGTTTGGCTAACCTTTAGTAATTTATCCACAAACAGCAAATAATGTTTTCTTTGTGTTTCTAAATTCTTTTCATGGGAAAAGCTGCAAGTATTTCTAATGTTTTGAAACATGTTTGTATGTGTTCAGGGAACTGCTAAATGGAAGTAATGTAAGCATGAAGTTTCATATTTCTGTATAGGAAGCGAATAATCTTCAGGTATAGCAAGGTTGGCTAACATTAGAGCAAGGAGAGAAGAGCGAGGGGGACGCAGGGAGGAAGAGATTGCTTGATCATAAATTATTTGCCCACTTAATACTCTGGTCACGCTTTGGATTTCCTTTTACCATTTTTTTTTAACTTCCATCAATATACTCATTTCTTTAAAAATTTTTTTTACATCATTTCTGTCTCCCACAATTCTTTGATCCCTTCTGTGTTTTGTCTATGTTCTGCATTTACCTGTACATGTAAATTATTTCCTATTTCTTTTAGTATTTCTCCCTTGTCTAGTCTCTCTCATACACACACACACACACACACACACACACAGGGCTGAAATATACTTAGGGCTGTGTCTGGGATTTTTTGGGAAATTTTGTTCAAACGAGTTAGAATTGAGAGCCCTGGAGAGGGTGTCTTTCATCTTTATAACACGATTGTCTATATAACTGAATGAAGAAAAGAAACAAAAGAGAGGACATAATTGCTCCTGGGTATGATGGATGTGCTGCTGGTTTGTCACATGTCAACTTGACACAAGTTAAGGTTATCTGAAAGGAGGGAACCTCAATTGAGAAAAATCCAGCTGTAAGGCGTTATTTTAATTAGTGGATTGATGGGCAAGGGCCCATTGTAGGTGGTGCCATCCCTGGGCTGGTGGTCCTGGAGTCTGTAGGAAAACAGGCTGAATGAACCAGTCCTGATGAACCAGCCAGTAAGCATCACTCTCCCCTCCACCCGCCCCCCCCAACCCCCATGGCCTCTGCATCAGCTCCTGCCTCCAGGTTCCATGCAATTTGAGTTCCTGTCCTGACTTCCTTCAATGATGAATGGTGCTGTGGAGGTGTAAATGATAAAACCCTGTCCTCCCCAACTTGCTTTTTGATTATGGTGTTTTATTGCAACAATAAAAACCTTAACTAACACAATGAGTAAAGCTTATTGTAGATAAAATGAACATACAAGAAGAAGCAGGGGCAGAGACATCTGGGTGAGTCCAGAGTGAACAAGGGCAGGCTGAACAGAGCCATGTGAGGAAAGAGAGGGAGGGAGAGCAAGAGAGGAGCTAGGCCTAAGAGGGTTGGGTGGCCTGGGCTAAGAAACTGGCACAGCCAAAATGGCTGAATTATTTAGGGACCAGAGGACCCGAGGGAAGGGACAGCTCAGTCCCCGGGCTGGAGAGTTCAGGATAGGGGTCGGGGTATGCCAGGCAGGAGGATCCTATACCAGGTGGGGACTGAGGGAAGCCGAGAGAACGTGGCGGCTAGCGTCACCTTTGATATGTTAATACTATGCGTCTCCGTTGGCGGTTATTCCCGGGTTTGAGATCTAACAATAACACAAGGGATTACAAAATGAGCGTGAGTTCTAAAACAATGGGACGCCATCTGAAGAGGGTACAGGCTAGAACGTTCCCAGACAGACAAACCTTGGCCAGGGGGAGCATGCCAGGGGCTAGGGGAGGGCCGACCTCCCCAGCTCCTGGCCCTCTCGCCCCGAGGCACGTCTCACCGTCTACACCCCCTCGCCCCCTCTTCTCTTCCGATTCTCCTTCCATCTCGGCCGCGCTTAGATCCATCCCTTCCATCCTCACCGCCGTGGGCTTTCCTCGGGACGCCTCCGCTCTGCTCCCCTAAGCCCGCGTCCACACGCGCCGGGCTGCGCTCACCCCACCGCGCCCCCGGCGTCCCCGTCCCGCCCCCGGGCCCGCTGCACTGTGGGTAGGCGGCGGCGGCGGCGGCGGCGGTAGCGGCGGCGGCGGCGCTCAGAGCCCGCGGCCGACGGAGGCCGCGCGCCGAACATGGCTGAGAAGCAGAAACACGACGGGCGGGTGAAGATCGGACACTACGTGCTGGGGGACACCCTGGGCGTCGGCACCTTCGGCAAAGTGAAGAGTGAGTGTAGTGGCGCGGGCGCGAGGCCGGGTGGCAGGTGGAGCGCCCGCGGGCGAGCCCGGGGCACAAGCACCTGGCGCGGCAGCCGGAGCGTGGGTCCCGGGAGGACCGGCGGTTATGGGGTGTGCCTTGGCGGGGGTGCCTCCGAGGCCCTGGGCTTTTTTTTCCCCCCCTCTATGCCTCAGCTCACTTGTCTGCAGAATTGGGCGACTGGCCCAGTCCAAAGGGCCCCGAAGCGTGGAGAGGATGGGGGAGTCACGGCGCCGCGGATTGGGAGTGGGTCTCCCACTGGTGCCAAGCGCTCTGCGTGGAGCCGCTTCTGTCTGTGGTCTCACTTAATCTTTAACGTGGCGCGGTCAGGGTGCGGTCCTCACCTTAAAGGTGAGAGAAAGAGAGCTCGGAGGCTTCAGCGAAACGCCCAAGGTCACAGAGAATTGGCAGATTCAGGGTGAGGTCTAAGATGTCCTCCAATTTTGGCCTTGCTGATGAGGCCCCTGCCTTTCCCAGATCCTTCCCTGGGCCAGGCCTTTGACGGTGGAGTTGACTAGGGGCACGCCCGGAGCCTAGAGGTGCGAGAGTCCCTCTGCTGGGTGTGTGAAAATGCTGGAATGCAGCGGGTTGGACAGAGAATTGAGGGGAACCCCTAGCTCTATTGGTTGATTGGTTCAAGGAAGGCTTCTGGGATCAGGGTCCGGGAGAAAATGTCTCTTGGTGATGGAATTTGGGTCCCCAAGAGGTCAGACTTGCTTAGGCAAAGGGTTGGTTTGTTGGTGAAGGGATTGCTTTGGGGATTTTGGAAAAAACCAGGTTGCCTTTGAAATTTCACACTGCACTTACTAGTTAAGTATTAAACTTTGCTTTGCTTTCTTATTAGTTAATAAAAGTCACATGGGGTTTGATTACCCGTCCTTTTAACAGAACTGCAGCTCTTGTTAAAAAATAGTTGGTAGCAAGTTGAGAATTAAAAGTGAAACATTAGCCTTTTGTTGTTGGTGAATAAATATTGGGTAAGCAGTCTGGGGATTTTATGCTGAGGCTTATTTTTCACATTTTAACCTCCAGTGAAGACTTGAATAGAAGGGAGAGACTCATCATTCCTGCGAGGATTAACTCCTCTTGGTGTATCTAATACCCGTTTTGTACAATGAGATAGCACTTACTGAGTGCTCTTACCACACGCGAGGAACTGTTCCAGGCAGTGGAATTCTAGGAAAGAGCCAAACCTGAGCTTTCCTGGGACTCACTCTCTACGAGGGAAAGACAGTCAGAATACATGGGACAAGTATAAGCCCCCTCCTGTTGAGAAAGGAGAACAGGGGAAGGAAGGATGGGGACTTTTGTGGGTTGACAGATTATATTAAGGTGGTCACACGTGGCCTCACCGAATGGGTAGTTTTGTAAAGACCTAAAATGTTTGTAAAATTCTTTCAAGTCTTGTGAAGTTGGGATCTTGTAAGAATTGTGGATAGTCGGGGAGATGATCCAGAGATTAGATGAACGATGTTGACACCATCTTTGCTGAGAACTGCTTTGCTGTGGCATTGCAAAGTTATGCAAATGGATGCCTTGCCATTTAGGGTAAGTTATATAACTTAGCCATATATGTTTTCATGTTCTACTAAGTGCTTTTGTTTGCTCTTGACTTTTTTTTTTTCTTGCACTCTTGATGTCGAGTGGAATACCTACCTAATCAGACTCCTCAGGCCATTGCCAAGGGATAAGTCAAAACTATTTGGTTATAATCTCTGTCTGCTTCTAAGCACCAGCTTCCTAAAATATAAATGGAACAGAAGGAACCTTTGATTTATGAGAAAAACCTTTCTTCCTGGAGAACCCTTTTGGAACAAGCCGTTTGGATTTTTCCTGACCGTTTGCTCTTCCCTAAAGAGACACTGTGTGGTGTGATAGTTACTATTAATTGTCAAATGCACACAAGGAATAATCACCTAGGAAGGGAATCTTAATGAAGAATTATTTAGATCTGGGCAGCACTGTCTCCTGAGTTTGGGTCCTGCACTGTGTAAGTATAGAGGGGTGGCTGAGCATGATGAGCAAGCATGGCTGCATGTGTTCTCTCTCTCTTCTGGTGACCGGATCTGCTTCAGGTTCCTGCCTTGACTTCCTTCAAACTGACGGTAGCCTGGAAATTTGAGTTAAAACAAACCCTTTCTTCCCTTTTAGTCAGAGTGTTTTATGACAGAAATTAAACTAGGTCAGGTGGGTTTGTAATCAGTATAGTTGGAGTTAAGTCAAGGGACTGGTGAAACAAAGCATATGCATTTTATGAATACATTTAGGGCTGGAGAGATGGCTCAGTGGTTAAGAGCACAGACTGCTCTTCCAGAGGTCCTGAGTTCAATTCCCAGCAACCACATGGTGGCTCACAACCATCTGTAATGGGATCTGATGTCCTCTTCTGATGTGTCTGAAGACAGCTATAGTAGTGTACTCATATACATAAAATAAATAAATCTTAAAACTTTTTCAAAAAAATACATTTTAATCTATTATTTGACAGTTTCGTACAATGTTCTTTAATCAGAGTCACTGCTCTTTCGCTAATTCCTTTAATGTCCTGCCACCAAATCTCCATTCCAATTTCACTTATCTACCTACCTACCTACCTACCTACCTACCTACCTACCTACCTCTTTCTGCAGATCCGTGCATGAGTATAGGGCCAACCACTGGAACATAGGCAACCTACTAGGGGTCATTTCTCTAAGAAAACTAACCCTTTGTTCCCAGCCCCATGAGCAGCTGTGACTGCCCAAGTAGCTTCTCGAGTGGGCCTTCCTGACCTCCTCCCCTATCACAGTTTTAAAAACACATTACTAAAGTCACTAGTTTTAAGTAAGTCAACAATTTTAGTAAGTTTACCAAGTACCACAACCGTCATTGTAGCTTAGCTGTAGAAAATTTATTTTATCCATTTACAGTTAATACCATTCCCACCCACAACCCTCAGATACCATTATCTATGTCTAAAACGTATAAGAAATGTCTTTTCTGGAAAAAGGTGAATTGGGATCATGGAGTAAGGTGTCTCTGTGTCTAGCATTTTGGTTTTTGAGGATTCATATCTGGCGTAACATGTCCCTGATTTGTTCCTTTTTTATTGTTGCATGATCTTCCATTGTATGTGTGTGTCTCCACCCCCATATATTCTTAGCTGCTGGACATTATCTTGCTATATAGGCGATTATAAAGAGTGCCTCCATGAATATTCACATGCAAAGCTCTGTCTGTGGATGTGTTTCCCTGAGTAAATACTTGGGACAATAACTCAAAGGGAAGAAAGATATAGTTCAGCTATGTTTAAGAGGTTTCAGTCTGTGGTTACTTGTAAGGGGACCTTCTTTGGCACCATCAGCTTCTGAGCAATGATACAGAGACTTGCTTGTATTTATTGTGAATGCTTAAGGGCTTATAGCTTAGACTTATTTCCATGTAGCTTGTAAATTAACCCATTTATTCTAATCTAAGTTCTGCTGTGTGGCTTGTTACCATGTCTGTCTCTAGTTCCACTTCTTCCTCAGCATCTGGCTGGAGAATTCTCCTTTGCTTGACTCTCCTTCCCCAGAGAGAGTCCTGTCTCTCTCCAAAGTCCTGTCCATCCTTTCCTGCTTCACTATAGGCCATCAGCTCTTTATTAAAACTATCCGAAGGTGAGAGAGGGAGTGTTTACAAAATTTGATGTAGTTATATGAATAACAACACCAAAGTCCGTCTGTATTCAGTTCTCTGCTGGCACAGAACTCAGCATTTGAATAATAAAAGACACTCCTTCCACTGCTCAACAATATTATCCCAACAGTTACTTGATCAATTTGTCCTGTGTTGTAATGAGGCAGAACACTGTGGTAGGAAATATGTGAGGCAAAGAAGCTTACCTTATTAAAGAGGTAGTAAAAAGATGTAATAAAGCTCACCTCCTATGTTCTACCCAGTGTGGCCATCACTCTATGAACGCAGCAGGGATCAGTCCCTTGTTGGAGGTGGAATCCAGTCCCCTTCAGTAGTACCACTAACTGGAGACTGCTTCTTCACACAGGGCCTTTCGAGGGACAATTCATATCCAAACCTTAACACTGGGGACACGCATCTTTTCACACCTTGAATGGGTACTTAGCAGTGGAATTGCTGCTTCCTAGCATAGTTTTATCTTTAACTTTTTGAGATGCTGACAAAGTGTTTTCCAAAATGGTTGTACTGTTTTATGTCCTACCAACATTTCTTTCCATTTCTTTTATCAACAGCTGTTATTATTTGATTGTTACAGTTATTCCACTGGGTGTGAAGTGTTAACTTTGCATTTTACTAGTGATAGTGTTTTATTGTTGACCATATTTTCATTTATTCTCTCATATATATATATATATATATATATATATTCTTAAGTTATATATAATTGGTTGTTTTGTTTTTTGAGATAAGGTCTCACTATGTAGATATGACTGTCCTAGAACTTGATGTGTAGGCCAGGCTGGCCTTGTGCACTCTGATGCCTGGCTATTTGCTAGTGTTTAGTTGGGGTGTACAGTGCATGGCTTGAATAGGGTTTGCCTTGTATGACAACTTATATTGGAATTTGATTCCCACACTGCATTGAAAGGTGCAGGCACCTTTATGCGGCATCTTGGTCTTTAGTGGAATCAGTGCCTTTCTTTAGTGCATAAGCGATGGTGGGATAGATAAACTTGTTATAAAGCAAGTTTGCCCCTCGTGGTTTGTGGCTTTCCCATGCACTTGCTAGTCCTGATTTTTTTCTGCTATGAGAACAAGCTCCATGGAGTTGTTCCCAGAAGCTGAGTAGAGGCTGGCACAGTACTTGTAGACTTCCCAACCTCCGTCACCACTGGCCAAAATAAACTGCCTTACTTAATAAATTACCTGCTCTCAAATATGCTGCGTACCAGTAGAAGACAGGCTAAGACAAGTTGCTCATCAACTTTTAAACTGAATTAACAGGATTTTTTGAAATAAATTTTTGTTACAAGTCTCTTGCTGAATATGTATTCCAAATAAAATTCTTGCTTTGTTGGACCCCATCTCTCTCCCTCCCTTTCTCCCTCCCTTTCTTTCCTTATAGGATCTTATGTATCCCAGAGTGGCATCGAAGTGAATACGTTGCCAAGCCTGGCTTAGAGTTTCTGATCCTCCTGTTTCTACTTCCCAAATGATAGGATTACAGACGTGCACCACCATGCCCTGTTTATGAGCTTCTTAGGCAATCACTTCACCAACTGAGCTACATCTTAGGCTCATTTCTCATTTTTCTTAGTTGTGTTTTTGAAATATAAAAATTTTGAAGTTTTGAGCTCAAAGTTGTCATTTTAAAAAATGGTTC
The DNA here is from genome assembly GCF_008632895.1 of Mastomys coucha. Lineage (NCBI taxonomy): Eukaryota > Metazoa > Chordata > Mammalia > Rodentia > Muridae > Mastomys > Mastomys coucha. Next base: position 64,342,090 of record NW_022196900.1, on the reverse strand, counting down.
ATATCTGTGAGTTCGAGGCCAGTCTGGTCTGTACATAGTGAGTTTGAGGTGGGGGAGGGAATCAAATATTTGATATCATAGTTAAAACATCTTTGCCTAGGAGATTTAAAAGATTCGGCTTACTCTCTTTTCTCGTGAATATTTGATTGTTCTGGCTTCCACATTTAATTCTGTGATCCATTGTGCAGTCATTCATAAGTATGATAGGCGAGGTTAAAGGTTGATCTTCTCCATGTGCTTATCTACTTGTCTCAGCATGTTTTGTTGAAAGCTCACACATTTTTAATTGTTACAGATTTAGATTTTATAAAATTAATCTCTACTATAAACCTTAATAGTGGATGGTTTAATTTTATGTGGCAATAACCATGTGGTGTAGAGGAGCGAGGAACATTTATGTACTTTCTCTCTTAACTGTTATGCTAGTTAAATTTAATTTCGATTGTTGATATATAAATTTATTGATCTAAGTTAAGATTAATAAGAAAAAAATATAAATAGTAGTATAGCTTTCGTATAATAGCATAGCTTCAAGTTACTTTAAAAAACATATAAAATCTTATTTGCTAGTAAGTAATTTAAAACTTATTTAAAATGGACTAAATTGAATTTTTTTCTTCCATTAGGCTATAGTATTGCTGTTGTTCCTAGACAGTGTCCATGAAACAGATTATATGGGTTGACAAAGTTGAAAGAGGTAATATGTTTTTAATCTCTTGAAAGATTTCCTCTAAACTGATGGTGTAAGACTTCATCCGTTCTGTAGGGTAGACGCTGTTTGGAACTGTTGGAGTTAGACCTGCTCTGCTCCTCTAGCTTAGGAAAAGGTGGTATAACTAGAATAGATCTTTTGTATATGATTTATAAAGTCTGGTTGGAGGAGACTTTATTATCCTGCCAATTATTCATTTCAAAAGAATCCCTTGTTTTTAAGGTGAAACCTGCCAGATGTGGCTTGTGAGAAAACTGTTCTTTATATCTGTGCACCAGCAGATACTTTGCAGTGACATCGACCTCCAATCAGCAGAGGTCACCAAGAACATTAGGTTTTCTTCTTTCTGAAGTAGTTATCCATAACTCATAGATTTTGAGAAATTAAATAAATATTTCACTAGTTTCCTGTACTGGCTGGTTTTGTGTGTCAACTTGACACAGGCTGGAGTTATCACACAGAAGGGAGCTTCAGTTGGGGAAGTGCCTCCATGACATCCAGCTGTGGGGCATTTTCTCAATTAATGATCAAGGGGGTAGGGTCCCTTGTGGATGGTGCCATCCCTGGGCTGGAAGTCTTGAGTTCTATAAGAGAGCAGGCTCTGCATCAGCTCCTGCTTCCTGACCTGCTTGAGTTCCACTCCTGACTTGCTTTGGTGATAAACAGCAGTGTGGAAATGTAAGCTGAATAAACCCTTTTCTCCCAACTTGCTTCTTGGTCATGATGTTTGTGCAGGAATAGAAACCCTGACTAAGATATTTCCTATTTATTTTTTGGATGAAAAATTTCAAAATGTAAATAACGAGTTTTAAGTGGCCAGATGGAAGGTTAAAAGGTATACTATGTTTCCTTTTATTTCTGACCTTTGAAAGCCTTGAACAGTTAGATCTCTGTCCTTATTGCATCTCTGTCCTAAAAGAGAACATACGCAACTTATAAAGACAGTATTGACAAGTTGGTTATTAAGCTGATTAAGAAAAGTAGATTTAAACATATTTGTATCTAATTGCTGACCTTGGCTTAACAGAAATTTGAATTTCTTGAGAACAGCAGGAATGTAGATACATCAGACGTAAGATGGGGGAAGCGCAGCTTAGGGCTGCACATAGCTATCTATCTATCCCAGCACTCATGGCTAAGAGGATTATGGATGCCGTCCCACGTTGGCCACACAATCAATGCCTGTCTCAAAAATAAAACAGAAAAGGAAAATACATTTTAAATTCTTCAATGTTGAAAGCCACAATCTTAAGTTTTTTTTAAAAACCATATTCTAATTATTACACTATGTACACTTGAAGTTATTGTTGGTGTTGTCCAGATAATCTTCTGTTGCCAAGTGGTAGACAGATATATTCCAAACACGTCCACAGGGACATGACACTTGCATACTCTTTTAGTGTACAGAGCATTGCAGTGGGATAGCCTAGTGTGGAACTGTCATAAGCCAGCTGTGTGGCATATGCCAGACTCATGTTCTTTACACAGTGTGAGAAGTACATGAAAATAGATAGCGCAAAAGGTCCACTTACACACAGTTAACTACACTGTTAACTTCCCTGTGGTCTAGCTTTGAAAGCAGAACTTTATTTGATGAAAGGAATTTGTGGATGTGTTCAGGATCTCTAATTGTGTAGACACTGCTCACTTTCAACCTCTCCCATTCACTATCCCCAAGGCAAGCATTGTGTACATCGAATGTGATGCCCTTGTCCCTCAAACTCCCTGAAGAGATCAGACCGTGGGCTTTGTCACGCTCATGCTGACACAGCACCATTTTTCCTCATCTGTGTCCCTATCACTGCTTCATGAAAACAGGCCAAAGTGTTCGCTATCTTGTGGTTCATGCCAGAGTTGGTTGCGCTCTGTAATGCAGTAATACTACCTCAATTATCCTGAGATTCCTGCGGTTTCCTTAATGGTAGGGAAAATATTTTGCAGAAAAATTAGTTAATTTTTGAAGTCAAGTAGGTAATTTAATTTGGTCTATCAGAACAATCTTATCTCAAACCCTGTGAGATAATTAGTAAGTGGGTACCTGTGTTGAATGTTCTGTAACAATGAGTGCAACTTACCATATGTAGATCCAAATACAAGAGAAAGCTTGGGAATTAGGTTTGTACTTTTTTCTATTTAAGCAAATGAGATGAATATGCAAAGCAACATTTATTCTGATGTGTGGTAAACCATGTTATTTTTAGCATGGTGCTAGTGAGGAAGGAATTTCAGGCAGTTTTCATCTCTGCTAATAATAGAAGCTCTCTTCGCCCCTCCAAGGGAGCAGTCTCCCTGCTTAAGTGGGGACTTATGTGGTGGTACTCGCCTCTGATGGATTTTCACTTTGTTTCTTTTGCTGGTGTCTTTGTTTTCCAAGTATTAATTTTTTTCAAAGAATCTCTTATTAGATTTTTAAAACCAGCCTTTTATGTAATTAAAAACATTAATAAAAGTTGCATTTTTTTATTCCAAATGTTAATGTGCTTATTTGTTAAAATATTCTGCTCCTTGTGGGTTTTTTTGGTCATTTTATATATTATTAAAACTCAGTGAGCAGTATGTTTTCATGCAGTACTGCTGAATTTTTCTAAATTATAAGTTAACTACAACCAATTAATTATGATTCTCATAACTGAAATTAATGAAATTAGATGTTTACACATACCTCTGGTTTTCTTTTTCTTTTTCTTTCTTTTTTTATTTTCATTTATTTAAACTTTTATTGCATTATGTTGAGAAAAGTTACATGATATCAATTTATCTGAATTTGTTAACATTTAAAAACATATTTTAAGTAAATAGAATTGCATTACATTCTTGTTTTCCTTTTGTACCCCAACTCCTCCCAGAGACCCCCCTTCAATAACTATAATATCTTTTTTGTCATATTCTTCAAAATTTATAAAACATTATAACAATAAAAATGAGTATTATAAAAGTTGTTTGATATAAAACAACAATCAATTTAACAGTCTTATGTAGATGCTTGTCTACAGCAATTCTGAAAATACATATATTTTTCTCAATATAAATTTTAAATAACTCCAAATGTATTAATTGTATATTTCAAAATAATACATCACTACTAGTATTTTTTTAAATGAACATAAATATATAAAGTCTGTTTGTTTGTTTGTTTTATATTTAGTAGAGTTTAAAATCTTGGCTCTTACTGTGGTACAAGCCCCAAATAAGAACAATTTTTAGACATTGGATTTCATTGTAATAAGGCTGTACTTCAATGACCCTCACATCACCAAAGGATTTTACCTCCATTGTAGCTAAGCTGAGAGTTGACAGTTCTGCTATGCCAAGGAATGAATTGTAGGCACGATTTTTGGAAAGGAACTTCCTGCTTTGGTCAAAGCTATTAGACTTGAGTGAGTGAATTTATTCTCAGCCCACAGAGAACAGGTTACATAAATATAAAAAATGGTGTGTGTATTAAGGTGATCTATCCATAAAGTCACTCACCAACTGTTTCCATGAACAATGGTACTGCTTGGAGGGTGGCACAGACACTAGGTGAGGGTAAGAATTTGGTTCACTGGCTGTGATAATTTGGAAAAACATTCATCTCAGATGAAAGAGTAACTTTTTTTAAAAAAAATATTTACTATATGTAAGTACATTGTTGTTGTCTTCAGACATCCCAGAGGGCATCAGATCTCATTACGGATGGTTGTGAGCCACCATGTGATTGCTGGGATTTGAACTCAGGACCTTCGGAAGAGCAGTGAGTGCTCTTAACCGCTGAGACATCTTTCTAGCCTGAGAAAGAGTAACTTATAAAGTCCTCTTCTTCAAACTTGATACAAGAGTTACAAACTTCAAGCAAAACATTCAGTCTCACTCTTTGTTGTTCTCTTACAAGCCACCTCCCAAGTTAATTATCTATGTTTCTTTTGGGTATATAAATACTTTTGAAATATGTAAGCTGTTCTGAAAACCATAGTATAGTGTAAAAACATGAAATAAACAGTACTACTAATAGAGCGATTGAGATAGGAGAAGCAAGATTTCAAGACCCTTATTGTTGTACAAAGCAAGACACTGTCAGGAAGGAGCTGAAGATTTATATGGATTGTACAATATTGGACCTATTTCTCCAATTACCAAATTAGAGAGACCATGGATGACAATCAACAATTTTCTAGTTCCTCATATTTTTGGATTTCATTCGAATAGGATATGTTGGTAATATTAATTTTCATATTAAGATATTAAGAAAAAGTAATTGTTACTTCCTGTTGTTTTTGTTGTAAGAGGTGGAATTAGGTTTGTGTGGGTTTGTTGAAAGATTAATTTCTCGCTTCTTCTAGGGTGTAGTTTTGCTCCTTATGTTGATGTTTTTCATCTATTATCCTTTATAGAGCTGAATTTGTGGAAAGATATTGTATAAATTTTGTTTTGTCATGGAATATCTTGTTTTCTCCATCTATGGTAATTGAGAGTTTTGCTGGGTATAGTAGCCTGGGCTGGCATTTGTGTTCTTGTAGAGTCTATATGACATCTGCCCAGGATCTTCTAGCTTTCATAGTCTCTTATGAAAAGTCTGGTGTAATTCTGATAGGCCTGCCTTCATAGGTTACTTGATCTTTTTCCCTTACTGCTTTTAAAATTCTTTGTTTAGTGCATTTGGTATTTTTATTATTATGTAACAGGAGGAATTTCTTTTCTGGTCCAGTCTATTTGAAGTTCTGTAGGCTTCTTGTATGTTCATGGGCATCTCTTTCTTTAGATTAGGGAAGTTTTCTTCTATAATTTTGTTGAAGATATTTACTGGCCCATTACCTTGGGAGTCTTCACTCTCTTCTATACCTATTATCCTTAGGTTTGGTCTTCTCATTGCATCCTGGATTTCCTGGATGTTTTGGGTTAGGAGCTTTTTGGTTTTTGCATTTTCTTTGACTGTTGTGTCAATGTTTTCTATGGTTTCTTCAGCCCCTGAGATTCTCTCTTCTATCTCTTGTATTTCGTTGGTGATGTTTCCATCTATGACTCCTGATTTCTTTCCTAGTCTTTCTGTCTCCAGGGTTGTCTTTCTTTCTGATTTCTTTATTGTTTCTATTTTCATTTTTAGATTGTGGATGTTTTTGCTCATTTCCTTCACCTATTTGATTGTGTTTTCCTGTAGTTCTTTAAGGGATTTTTGTGTTGCCTCTGAAGGGCTTCTAGCTGTTTACCTGTGTTCTCCTGTATTTCTTTGAGGGTGCTATTTATGTCTTTCTTAAAGTCCTGTATCATCATCATGAGAAGTGATTTTAGATTTGAATCTTGCTTTTCTGGTGTAATGGTGTGTACAGGACTTGCTATGGTGGGAGTATTGGGTACTGATGATGCCAAGGAACCTTGGTTTGTGTTGCTTATATTCTTAGCTTGCCCCGCATCATCTGGTTATCTCTAGTGCTACCTGCCCTTGCTAAATCTGACTGGAGCCTGTCTTTTCTGTGATCCTGGTTGTGTCAGAACTCCTCAGAGTCAAGCTGTCTCTGTGATCCTGTGATTCTGGGATCTTGTGACCCTGGGCTTGTTAGAGCAACTGGGAGTGCAGCAGCTTCCTCTGGGTGTTGTGAGATTGGCTGTGGAGCCTGGGCCCAAGGTCTGCTCAGGACACCAGCCCAGAGAGACTGGAAGGAACCCGAGCCACTGGGCTGATGGAGTTCCTGTGTGCCTGGTCCTATTGGTCCCAGTTACTCCCGGTGTTGGGACAGATGTTGTGTCCTCCTCATCTCTGATCCTGAGTGTGTTAGAGTGCTTGGGAGTGGAGCTTCCTCTGGGTGTTGTGGGACTGGCTGCGGAGCTTGTGCCCAATGTCTTCTGAGGGCACCTGCTGGCCCAGAGAGACCAGAAGGAACCCGAGCCACTGGACTGGCGGAGTTCCTGTGTGCCTGGTCCTGCTGGTCCCAGTTACTCCCGATGTTGGGACAGATGTTGGGTCCTCCTCACCTCTGATCCTCCCCTTGTTCTTTTTCTATATTCTTACTTTACTTGTACAATTCTATTGGTATATATTGTTTTGATTTTCCCTCTTTACTGTGTTTTAGTTGGTGCTTTGTGGGATTCCACAAGTGATTTCAGTTCTCTCACCCAGTTAATACAATAATACCACCAGTACATATTTGCTGTTTTTAATTATATTGAATTTCAGGAACAAATAACACTACTATTAATGTTATTAATGTGACTACAGACACTACTACACACAGTTGACTTACTAATGTAATTGAGGGGAGAATGTTACAGAACTGGCTTAAATGATTCTGTTGCATATTTAATGTCTTTAGTTACTGTTATATGATGAGCATGTTTTCTTTCAGTCATTCCAAGTCCTCCCTTTCATAGCCTGTTTTAGTGCTGTCTGAACTGCTAGATAATCTCACAGCTATATTGCATACTGGCAATAGATTGCAGCTAGAAAAATTGACTTTGTTTTTCAAAGTAGCTTTGTTAAGATGAAATGTGCTCTGGATGGTTTATCACTGCTGAACTACTGTCCCTAAGGAAGTTAGGTATCATCAGAAAGGGATACTCTATCTACACTTGAACTGTCTTAAAGCTTGTTTTTAATTTTAATCATTTGTCTGTATCTGGATGTGTGTGTGTGTCTGCAGAAGCCAAAGGTTTTGGAACTCCAGGAGCTGGTGTTACAAGCCGTTGTAAACTGCTTGATGAGGGTGCTGGGAATTGAACTTCAGTCCTCTGGAGGAGAGTAGGCACTCTTAACCACTGAGCCACCTCTCCTGACCATACTACTGAGTTTTTTTATAAATGATTCTGACATGGACTCAGATCCAATGTGAGTTGCTGTTTAGGATGGCAAAAAGCCATTTGAGATAACTAGAGGACAGACCATAGAATCAGATTTAAACTGAATAGGCTGTTTAGTTTGCTATATAAAAGCCAGAAAAGTGAAATTCAATAGGGACATGTGTCAAACCTAGCTCTTAAGGTAAGCTCAAACCAAAACACAGATGGTGCATAGAGAATGGAGCAGTTGATAGGAATTTCTAAGACTTGGAGTTCTAGGTGACCACAAGCTTAAGAACTACACATTATGAATGCTCAAAGATAAAATTCTTGCCAGGTGGAAAATAGATATGCAGAGGCAGCATTAGTTGGCAGTTGTAGGACTAGTTCTGTTTTGTTATAGTTTAAGTCAGATTTGGAATAATGGTTGTTTTACAGCTTGGAAAAATATAGCCAATTGTGATTCATTCTGACAATAAGCTTTATATTTAGGAGAAGTTCAAAAGTGTGCTATGTGACCTCGTAGAGGAAATGAGATGTTTTTCACACTGTGAGAAAACAGTGTGTGATTGTGATGCAGCTAAAAATGCATTTGGAAAAAAAAAGTCGCCATAACTGGCAATGCCTTGGAGATGGTTGCAGGGAAGCACAATATGGGTCAGAAGTAGATCTGCTTCCAGGCACCAATACCAGACACCCATGAGATTCTGTTATTGACTCATTTACTCATGTGTAGGTGGTTGTACAGTTTACATGGAAGTTAGGTATAGCTTCCCTATGATGATACTCTTGCCAACTTTATCATTCTGTTATTGCATATACATTTTTTCCTTGTGTTATTGACATGTCTCCTGGCTATGACTTGTATGAAATCAACTTTCATAAATAGTTAAGAACAACTGAAAAAACTGGAGGGAAAATTTCAAATAATTCCTCAGCCATCTGTTTGAAGGCAGCCGAACCTGTTTCAAAGAATCCTGAGAAGAAAAATCTATTGGAGTGAGCCTGACATTTTGAGTTCGCTAATTTGTGAGGATGATAACTGTGAGAGCCAAGTAGAGAGAAGGACTGAGCAGTTTGAATTCTGAGGAGAAAATAGAATTAAGTTTTCCAGAGCCAGTCCTTGGTATACATGTGCATTTGCAGTTAGTTACAACACTTGGAAGGTTAAAATTTGTTTACGATCAGCCTAATCCCAGACTAAGAATGTCTACTTTCTATCTTCTCTAAAGGAAAAAATCCAACAAACAAACAAATAAACAACCCACAATCAAGTGGGGTCTCTACAGATGTTCATATACAGCGTTCAGCGTTCCAGGAGAGGTCTGTGATAACAGGAAATGTATGAACATGATTTAGATTTTAAAGTTATCAGACATGAACTTTAACTTACTAATATATTTAAGACAGGGCCTTTTATTATCAGGTTTGGAATCCATACAAATAAGCAAAGGAAATTTTAGAACCAAAAAATGCAGTCATCAAAACAGAATCTTGTTGATATTTTAACAGATTAGATTCTGAAAAGATTAGTGTAGTGAATGATATAGGTCAAAAGTAAATATCCAGGCTGAACCATAGAGGAATGAGGGATAGAAAGAATACATAAGTCACAAACTGGAGTAGTGTGAAAGTCCAGACTATTTGTTATCACAACCTCCACAGAGCAAGTTAATTATAGGGTATGTGGGCGTGAGTGAATGGGTGACTGGAAACATAACCTTAGACTTTCCTTATTTAGTGATACTTTTAAAATATTTTAATTATATGTATGTGTGTTACTGTGTAGGGGTGTTGTGGCATATATTTATATGTATACACACACACACACACACACACACACACACACACACACACACAATTTTCCACATAGGCTGGAAGAGGATGTGAGATTTCCTGACCCCGTAGTTACAGGCAATTGTGAACTATACATTGTGAATGCTGGGAACTGAATCTGGGTCCTCTGTAAGTGCTTAGGCATCTCACTATTCCTGGGGTTTTCCTTCTTTAAATTAACTTTTTCTGAATGTAGAATAAGATAAATATGATTATGTAGTTTGTCTACCAAACATTTAAAACATTATTTATTTTGATGATGATGATGGTGGTGGTGGTATGTGTACAAGTGCCCATGTGCCATTGTGGGAGTCTGGAGGTCAGAGGACAACTAACTATTGAGAATCAGTTCTACCTTGCCACCTTGTAAGATAGGGGGAATTTTGCATTCAGGTCATCAGGCCTGTGTGTAAGAGTCTATATCCACTGAGACATCCGCCAGCCCCTAAACATCATTTTAATTAAAATCACCCATAAATGGTTAGTTGGCTTTGGGCTGGAGGGTCTATGGAAGAAGTGTAAGGTCATTGTTTTTACACAATTGTAAGGAAACAGAAACAGACCTCCAGCTTCCATTTAAGGTGTCTGTTCAGATGCATACAAGTGGTACCTGCTTGAGTCTTTTTACTAGATCCACTAGGATCCACTCATGTGAGTCTCATAACCTCGTGTGACCTATATGAAGACTGTGCTGGGTTGTAACAGCTCTTGGTTTTAAGGACTCATGTGGTTATGTTATATTGACCTTCTGGGTCATTTATGTCCTAAGTCTTTGAAAACTAAGTAAACTGAAGTGAAGTTAGAGCATTTCCTGTCTTATAAACACTACTTTGATTTGAAGACCATTGATAGTTACAGAGTGGGTATTGCACATTCTTTTTTTGTTTTTTAGATATTTTCTTTATTTACATTTCAGATGTTATCCCCTTTCCTGGTTTCCCCTGAGGTTGGGGGAAAACAACCCTATTCCCTCCCCTTGGCATTGCACATTCTTGAAGGGAGCGATTTTTGAAGCTAAGAGTGAAATAAAATTTCAGCTTTGCCACATGAATGGAGAAAAAAAAACTTAAAAATAAAGCAACACTTATTTTTGAGAGATAAATTTAATTTATTACCAGCATAACTACAGTAAAGGAAATTATTAGAATTCAGTAAGCAAGAAATTAATCCCAAATAAAAGCAAGAAGCCTTTCTTAAGGTTTTACTGCTATGAAGAGACACCATGACCATGGCAACTCTTTTTTTTTTTTTTTTTTAATTACGTTTTGTTACAAGACAAACCACACCCCCAGTTTAGGCATGACCGAGTTTCCAGGTTAAAAATGTGAACTCCATCTGGTAGGATTGATTGATGACCATGATTCAGTATAAACCCTTAGTCTTGCCATTGTGTGGCTCAGCTTCGTTCTCCTCAAGTGTCTTCTCTTGGAGTTGTGCCTGATTTTGTTACCAGTTTTCATCTGAATCCATTGAGGAGTAGGATGATTTTGTTTTTGTTTCTTGGCCAGAAATCACTTGATTCTGAACGTCTTGTGAGGAAACACTGGTGAGAAGCCAAGTCATATATATGGCTCACATGGAGGAGAAAGAGGGGACCATGGGAGCTCTTATAAAGGCAAACACTTAACTCGGGCTGGCTCACAATGCGGAGGTTTAGTCTGTTGTCATCATGGTGGGAAGCATGGGAGCAAGCAGGCAGACATAGTGCTAGGGAGGTAAGTGAAACGTCTACATCTGGATTGATAGGCAACAGGAAGAGAGTGACACTGGGCTTGTCTTGAGCTTCTGAAACCTCAAAGTCCAACCTCAGTGACACATTTCCTCCAGCAAGGCCACACTAGTCTAATAAAGCCACATCTCCAATAGTGCCACTCCCTATGGGCCATGGGGGGCATTTTTATTCAAAACATTACAAAGCCCAAGAGGACATGAAAGGTACTGGAAAGGGCCCACCAAAGAGTAACTCAATAGAAACCGATAATAAAAGTCCATCCTGTAAGATTTAAAATATATGTCAGAATTAAATACAAAGCAAAATGTGAGTGTAGACCAATGTATTCTGAAGCACTTGCATTATCTGAGAAAAGTAAAAATCCAAATTTGTGTTAGACATTAGTGAGTCAAGGATGCATATTACAATCTCAGGGGTAATCATTAAAATGAATCCTAAGGGTCCTTGAGGTGAAAACTGGTTTTGTGTTTTTTTAATTTGTAGAGAATTTTAAATTATTCTACAACTTACTCTAAGCGATATTATGAAACAGACAGCGCTGAAGCAGAAAGTGGAGCAGAGAGATAAGAAAACTGACATTTGAGGAGGAAGTATGTGTGAATTAAGTGTCAGGTTTCATGGAGAATGTTAAAAAGATTAGTGCCATGCAACAGGAATCGGGCACTCAGCAGGAGAACAGGAGAGGAGCTCTGAGGACAAGACCTCACTCATGGAAGGCTCCATCTGATGGAAATTCAGATTCATTTGAAAGGAGGGAACCTAAACTAAGAATGGTACTGTTGGGGTTCCCAGCTCAAAATCGGTTTCCTCGGAAAGGATTTCCCCAGAGTTAGCATACAGAAGCCAGGATAGCTGTTGTCCAGGAGGTCAGGGTCAGGCTCCATTCCAAGTTGCAGGCAGAACTTGGCAGAACTGTCCACATGACAGTGGTTTCACAGGCACAAAAGATGCAAGATTGAGGAGGTTCTGAGGTCTGTACAGCAGTTCTGGAGAGCCCCTAAGGCCAGGTGGTGTGTGCCAGGGTCGCAGTTCCTGCTAGGAGGACATCCTGAGGTCACCGTGTGAAGCTGACAGTGAAATCGAGGTTGTAGTGGAGTCCGCAGCGTGTTGGTGAATCTAGGACCGTGGAATTTCTGCCGAAGAAAGCTGTAGGCACGGAGGAGAGTTGGCTCAACACAGGGGCTATGTGTACCTCAGGCAGCCCAGCTGAGGAATGGGCTGTCCAACACTTTGGAGCCCAGAAGATTCTACCATGATCCCTAGAAGCTGCAGTGGAGCTGTAGGATTTGATGTTTTCCTTAATGAATTCCAGTCTCCCTGTGGTCCACTCACTTCTTCCTGTGCCCCAGAGCTCCTTTTTGGAATGGGAATATTTATTATGTTCCTTTGTATATGATAAGAATGTAACTTAAAAAAATATGTAGTGTCTCTCAAGTAAGAATTACCTTGAATCTCAACAAAGGCTTGGACTTTGGAGTTTTAAAGTATGTGGTAATTGCTAAAGATTATAGGGACTTTTGAAATTAGATTGAATACATTTTGCATTATGAGATGTCTATAAATCTATGAGGACAAGGGTGGAAGGTGATGGCTTAAACTGGTCGATTTGTGAGTCAGGTTGACAATGAGTTGGGTTGTGGTGGTTAATCTTGTTTATCAGTGTAATAGGATTTAGAATCACCATGAAAACAAATTTCTGAACATGTCAGTGCGGTATTTTCTAGATTAGGTTAAATGAGGCGAGAAAACCTGCATTAACTGTGGGCAGCACCTTTGATAGGCTAGGGTCTGAGACTGAGTGAAGAATGAAAAAGATCATGGAGCTGCAGCATTCATTTCTCTGCTTTGTCCCTGTAGATGCAGTGTGACCAGCCATCTCAAGGTCCTACAGGTGTCACTCTCTACCTGATGAAATGAGCCCATTACCTAGGTTGCTTTCGTTGGGTATTTTGTCATTGCAGAGATGAAAGTAATCAGTGTCCTCCAGATTCTGCTGTCCTCACCTGCACTCTTGTCATGATGCCATCTACCCTATAGAGCTCGGAGAATTAAATAGGTCCACGAACTTCTTAGTGTGATACTTAGAAGTCAGAAGTAAAAAGGCTTCTGCTTCCGTGGTAGAAGTATCTTCAGGGAATGTAAGGACTTCCTTGGAAAGGAAATTCAGAGACAACCAGTGAGACCATTTTATTTCACCATGGGCAAAGAAGAAAGGAGCCTTGTGTTATTTTTGGCAGGAGTCTGGTGATGGTAGGAGTTAGAACATATGCACATCAGACCGCTCCTGATTCCCAGAGTTAAAGTTCTGAATTTGCATAAGTAAAGGCCAATAACCTGGGCCAACTTTTGCACCAAGTTCCAACCTGCTGATAGATTTAGTAACCCTTGGCTTGCCATAGTTCTTTTGAAATAGATTCTCATTACATAATCCTGGTTGGCCTAGAACTCAGTATGTAGACCAAACTTGAGGTGATTCTCCTACCTCCGTGTCTAGGAAGCCAGGCATATACCATCATACCCAGGGTCCCCAAAAGTTCTCAGTTAAATTTTAAAATTATAATGCTTCCTTTGATACTTTCTTGTTCCTGTGATAAAATCCTTTGGAAAAAGCAATGTGAAGAAGAAAATTAATTTTGACCTAGTTCCAGAGGAATACAGTCCATTATGGTGGTGAAGACACTGCAGCAGCCAGGGTCAGGTGTCAGAAACAGAAATCTGGTTGGCCGCATGGCATCTGCCTTCAGGAAGCAGAGCCCAAATAGGAAGTGAGGTGTTGCAATAAAACATCAAGGCCCACCCCCAATGGCTCAATCCCTCCAGAAAAATTCCAACTCCTAAAGATTCTACAGCCCTCCTACATAGTGTCAGCATCTGGGACCAAGTGCTCAAGCGTGAGAGTCCATGGAGGACATTTCACATTTGAACCACAACACCCTCTATTCCAGAAAGATTCCCATCCTTCTAATCCTTCTTTATATGAGTGCTGATAGTCATACACCCATGAACACTGCTCCCACAAAGACAGAAAGTACTGGTGTTTGTTCTGGGAGCACCCTGTGGTCACTGTCTCCACTGTCACTATTCCCACTGAACCCCCTCCTCGTTATAATTGCGCCCACTTTTGAGGCTTTTAGAAACAGAATAATTTCTATATTGCTTCTTTTATCTGAGATTGATTGTGAGCTTTTTGTATGTAGCTGCATTTAATTGCAATTTATTCTCTCTCATTTATGCACAGTATTACATAAGTCTCTACTACTTATCTTGTTTTGTTAAGAGACATTTGGAAAGCTTTTGTATTTTGATTATTATGAATAATGCTGCTTTAAGCATTCTGTGTTTTCTATTTATGTCATTTTGCCATGTTAGAAAGACATATTAATGTAAAATTCATTGATATCATTTTAGAAGTAGGCTTTTTCCTATCCTATTTCAGATTTTGTAATCAAGACCATCTTGCAGGGTTTAGTTTGATATTCTGATATATGTAGATCACATTCAGTTTCCTGTATCCTTCCTTCCCAGTCTTTCATTATTACGCTCTTACATTTAGGCCATGCTATTTCAGCTTCCACACATGAGGGAGAATCTGTGATACTTGTCGTTTTGTGCCTGGTTCATTTTACATCATCCAGCTCCTTACATTTTACTGTGAACGGCAGGATTTCAGTCTTCTTTGTGGCTCCATTGTGTTTATATACAACCTTTTCTGGAGGTGAACACCTAGGTTGATCCCACATTCTCAATAACTTGGACCTGCAGGTGTTTCTTTGGAACAATGATTTAATTTCCTTTGGATGTGTTCTCAGGCTTGGGATAGTTGGATTGTCTTTTAATTAGGGGGCGGGGCACACTTTTTTATAGTAGCTATGCTTTACATTTCCAACAGACGGGTGTAAGAGTTCCTTGTTTGGAAAAAAAGTCATTCTAACTAGGGTTTGGTTTATATTTCCCTAGAGGCATGTGAGGGAAGTGGGCTGTGTGGCCAGACAGGCATATGAACTGGTGAGGCTGAGTGGGCTCAAACCCCAGGAATCTCAGAGATTTGAGACTGGCAGGAGTAGAGCCTCTTCCTTTCTCTGTACCTGCTCTGGATAGCCTTAGCCTTCAGCCAATGGCCTTCCCTTCTTGGATATTCTTATGCTCTTCCACTAAGAGTTATATAATCCCTGGTTCACCCTGAATAAAGCATATGTGTCCACATCCACCCCCAATAAAGCAATATGAAGAAGCTAAGACCATCTCAGTCTGCTGCTTCACCAGGGATCACCACAGTAAAGGCTTTTGCCTGAAGAGCCTCAATGCTAAGAATCCCAAGTAAGGCTTCTCTCTTCTCCTATTCCTCTTGTACTTGGCGCTTGTTCCCAATCAGACCGTGCTCGACTTAGGCTCTGTCTTCGCCTTCCTGCTGACACCCTGAGGGGAAACATGGACCTCGGACCCTGTCTTAGGGTTTCTATTCCTGCACAAAACATTATGACCAAGAATCAAGTTGGGGAGGAAAGGGTTTATTGAGCTTATACTTCCCACATTGTAGTTCATCACTAAAGGAAGTCAGGACTGGAACTCAAGCAGGTCAGGAAGCAGGAGCTGATGCAGAGGCCATGGAGGCATGTTACTGGCTTGCTTCTCCTGGCTTGCTCAGCCTGCTCTCTTATAGAACCCAAGACTTCCAGCCCAGGGATGGTACCATCCACAATGGGCTCACCCCCCTTGATCACCAACTGAGAAAATGCTTTACAGCTGGATCTCATGGAGGCACTTCCCCAACTGAAGCTCCCTTTTCTGTGGTAACTCCAGCCTGTGTCAAGTTGACACACAAAACCAGCCAGTACAGACCTCTATTTCCAGATTTCCTCTCCAGGTGCCTGGGTAGCCAGAGAGAAGACTGGGAACCACATCATTCATCCCAGACCACACTTCACTTCTGGGCTGGTGTGTAAATGTCTGACACCACAAAGGGAAACACACAGGCTGCAACATCTCCATTTTGGGCCTTTGCTCTATCTTCTCTGGCTGGCATGGTTTTTGAAGACTCTGGCAGAAAGGCAGCAATACTTCAGAGGCTATTGCACATGTTTGTTGCCCATTTACATTCCTCTTATGACATGCCTGCTAAGGCTATTTGCCCACTTTTAAACTGGACACATGCTATTTCTTATGAACTCTGGATAGAAATACTTTGCCAGAGGGATAGTTGGCAGAGATTGTCTCTGATTTTATATCGTTTGTCTCTTCATTTTACTGATTAATTTCTTTGCTGCCTTATAGAAGTCTTTTATTTAGTGTTTTCATTTGTCTATTTTTGTTTTTGTTCTCATGCTTTGTGATCATATTCATAAATACGTGGGCAATTGAAACGATAGTTTCAAGTCTTACATTTAGGCCTTTGGTCCATTTAGAGTTGATTTTTGTAGTTTGTTAACAATAGGTTCAAATTTTTTAAATCATGAGAGATGTTCAAGTTTATTAAATGCTTTTTAATGCATCTTTTAAAATGATCATATCATCAAGTGACTTTACCCATTGAGCCATCCTGCTAGCCCTTATCAAAATTTTAATACACTTATTTAACAATTTTGAACTTATTTATTTACTGTGTTCATGTCTATTTGTGCATACATGTATATGGGGTAGTGCATGACACTGCACATATATGAAGGTCAAAGGATAACCCACAAGAGTTGGTTCTGTTAGAGCTCTTAAAAAATGGGGGGGAGGACCCCACACTCAGGGCTCGGGAATGGCGACCCCAAACACCACCAAGACTTGATACAATCAGCAAGAGGCTTTTTATTCCAGTTGGCTGGGGCAAGACTCATATCCCACGCAAGGGTAGAGGAGTCTGGCACCAAGCAAAAATTTAAACAGGTTTTTATACCCACACAGTTGCTAGGAAAAAGGGGAAACTAAGGCAGGGGAAAGTACGGGGTGGTCTCTGATTGGTGCTGGCGTGTGCTAGGGTTCAGAAGCAGGTTAGCCACCTGGCAATTGTTTGCTACCTCATTTTTCTTTTCTCCTGCCAGGCCGCTCCGGTCTCTAAGCTCTGGGGGCTGGTCTCCCATTCCTCTAAGTCCTGGGAGCTGGTCTCCCATTTTCTAAGTCCTGGGAGCTGGTCTCCCATTCTTCTATGTCCTGGGGCTGGTCTCCCATTCTTCTATGTCCTGGGAGCTGGTCTCCCATTCTTCTGTGTCCTGGGAGCTGGTCTCCCATTCTTCTATGTCCTGGGAGCTGGTCTCCCATTCTTCTATGTTCTGG
>NW_022196900.1:64319395-64324584 GCF_008632895.1 Mastomys coucha | reverse complement strand
GTCTCCCATTGAGTTCAACTAACTGCTAAGTTCCCACAGTACAGTTTGAAAATTTTAACCTCTCAGTTCTTTCATTCTACCTTAGAGCCCTGGGATCAAACTCAGAGAGGCTTAGTGGCAAGTGCCCTTACTTGATGAACTGTCTCTTTGTTTATTGATTTGAAAATATTGAGCCATTCTTGGATCCCTGAAATAAATCCACTGATCATAGTGATATTGTGTGTGTGTGTGTATGTGTGTGTGTGTGTGTGTGTGTGTGTGTGTGTGTGAATAACCTTTGTGCCTTTTTGATGTGCTCTTCTGCTGAGTCCTGCTTGGCCATGTAAGGGATGGGATGTCAGTTCCTGCCCCTGGAACAGAGCCATCAGGGCATGGGTCTCCATCAGTGCTCCTTGTTGCTGTGGGCGGAAAGCTTGTTTATATAATAATGTATAGATTTTCATATTTCTCCTTCAAGGAATGTCCTCTCTGCCAAGGTTAATGACTCCATAATCCGAGACAGCTGAACGGGAGCTGAACGGGTGTGTGTAATGTCTCAGCAAAATTGTAGAATGTTGTGACCTTCAGGAAAGCCTTTAAGGCTGTGGGAAGGAACTCTGATATGAGCGCAAAAATTTATAATTTCTCAACTATGCAAAATAAAAGGGTGCAATATGAATTGTATAAGGGGTTTCACAGATGTAAAGGAACAGAGGCAGCTACACTGTGAGCTAGCTTGTCAGAAAGATATTAAGGAGGTAAAGAGATTTAGGGAGTGGTAATCGTACTGCAAGATCCCACTTAGCTAATTGTTTGTTTGTTTGTTTATGCTTACAAAGGCAGGCAGATTTCTAAGTTCAAGGTCAGCCTGGGTCAGAGGGAGTTTAGGTCCAGGCCTAGGCCTGGTAGGAACGGTAATTTTAGGACAGGATCCCACCCAGCTAAGTTTACAAAGGCAGGCAGATCTCTGAATTCTTTTGCAAGATTAAAAAAAAAGTGTACTTGCTGTCCTTTTTCTGAGACCAAAGAGCTAAGGTCATGGAATGCTGATTCATGGGATGGTCTAGAGGGTACTTGGAGTAAATGACTGAAATGATTTGTAAATAAAAGACTGGGTTTTTGGTCTGTGTGAGATGAGCCAGGAGAGAGCAATAGCAGTTTTTTTTGTTTGTTTGTTTTTTGTTTTTTCTTAGAAAAATTTCTAGCAAGAGCTGAGCTGTCTGGAGATCTCTGGAGAGTGAGCACAGCTCTTTTAGAATTTTTTTCCTAGCATCTATGCAGAGAGTTGCTTGGAGAGCAGTCATAGCTGTTTTTGAATTTTTTTCTAAAAAAAATCCAAGAATTTTTTATAGCAGCTTTCCTGACTTTGGTTGGAAAAAATCTATGAGCTATCCAGTGAACTTTGAGAATTTTTTTTCTAGCAAGAGAGAGCTGTCTTAAGCAGAAAGCTGTCTCAAGTAGCCTAAAGAGCCAAGAGCTATTTACAGAGAGCTCCTCGGGAGCCATCTCGTGCAGAACACAGGCTATCATCAGCTTAGATCCAGAATTTGACTTCCAGTGGTTTGTTTTGTTTCGCTGCTCTCAAACACCCCTTCTCTCAGGAACCCCTCTCCAAGCCAAGGCTGGTCCTTGGCACTCTCCAATGGATATTTTGTTGGGAAATTTTATTTTTCTGTTCTTTAGCGTGTGGGTGCTTGTGAGTGTGTATGTGTGTGTTTGGTAACAGAGTAATTCTGAACTCATACAATGAATTTGGAAGGTTTTCTGTCCTTTTGACTTCTTTAGAATAGTTTGGGGAGAGAATTATCCTTTATTAAAGGTTTGGTAAAATTCAGTAGTAAAGCTACCTTGTCCTGTAGGTTTATTTATTTTTTAACTACAATAGTTAGTTCAATAGTCAGTTTTTTATTGGTTTGTTTAGTCTGTTTTTAAAAATGTTATTATAGTTTAATTTTGGCAGATCATATGTGTTCAGAAATCAAGCCCTTGATCAACATAGGTTTTCCATTTTGTTGGCATATAGGTTATTTGTATTAGTATTGTAGTACTGATTGTAAGGTGTTTTTTTTTTCACCTCTAATTTTATTTGAATCTTCTTTTTCATAGTGTCTAATTGAAGGTGTATTGAATTTACTTATCTTTTCATAAAACCAATGCTATTTATTTGTTACTGTTTTCTGTAATAAAGTGTATAAAATTAAAAATTTGAAAGGACAAACCCTCTGTTTTGTTTATCTTTTGTATTTGTTCTATTATGTTTATTTCTACTCTGACTTTTGTTCTTTCTCTTTTTCAGTTTGGTTTGTTCTTCCTTTCTTGGGTCCTTAAAATAACTGATAGAGCTGTATACTTTAAATCTGTTTTTATATTATATGAGCACTTATTGCTATAAAATTCTTACCACTATCTTTGCTGTCAGAATATGATTTATTGTTGTTAACATTTGTTTTGTGGTTCCAGGTCTACTGTTTGGATCCCTCTACTGTGGTTTTCCAAAGTACCACATTTGCTTCCATTTATGAAGCTGTCTGTGATTCCATGACACTACCATAACATTTCAGCTGCAGGGTATTTTATGTCTTATCCACTTATGTTTATGATATCACTACTGTGTTAAACTTCATAGTATACTAATTTTAAAGTGATCTTTAAAAGATCTTTTAAAGGTTTAGTTCAGTTTTAATCATTTATATGTGTGTGTGTCTTTGTGTGGGTTATGTGCATGTGAATTCCAGTGTCAGATCCCCCAAACCTGGAATTGCAGTTGTGAGTGACCTGATGTGGGTTCTGGGACCCAAATTCAGGTCCTCTGGAAAAGCAATGCTGACTTTTAACTGTTGAGCCCTCTCACTAGCCACCTTTGAAGGGCTTATTTAGGGTGTATCCTATATATCTAAATGCAAATTCATTCTTCAGTGATAACTGTCTTCATAAATATTTTTTCCCTTAATTTATTTACTTTACATCCTGATCACACTTCCCCTCCCCCTTCTCCTCCCAGTCCCTCCCTCTCACCTTCTCTCCCTCTCCCTCCCTTTCCTTTCTCTGAGAATGGGAGACCTTCTATGGATATCAACCTACCTTGGCCTATCAAGTTGCAGTAGGACTAGGTGGATCTTTTCCTAGAGGCAGCACATTAGGGGAAAGGGATCCAAAGGCAGACAGCAAAGCCAGGGACATCCCTACTCCTGCTATAAGGAAGGAGTGCCATATGAAGATGAGCTGCTTCTCTTTACACATGTATACAGGGCCTAGGTCTGTCCCATGCATGTTTTTTGGTAGTTCAGTCTTTGTGCACCTCTGTGGGCCCAGGTTCATTGATTCTGTAGGTTTTATTGTAGTGTCTCTGCATCTTTCAATGTTTCCTCCCCCTCTTCCACAAGATTCCCCGAGCTCTGCCTGGTGTTTGGCTGTGGGTCTCTGTATCTGTTTCCATCAGCTGCTGGGTGAAGCCTCTCAGAGGACAGTTATGCTAGGCTCCTGTCTGCAAGGATAGCAGAGCATCATGAATACTTTCAGGGTTGGGTTCTCTCTCATAACATAGGTCTCAAGTTTGGCCAGTCATTGGTTGGCCATTCCCTCAATGTTTGCTCCAACTTTATCCCTGTACAACTTGTAGGCAGGACAAATTGTGGGTTTAAGTTTGTGACTAGGTTGATGTCCCATTCCTTTATTGGAAGGCATGGCCATTTTCTTTCTTTCTTTCTTCCTTTCTTTCCTTCCTTCCTTCCTTCCTTCCTTTCTTTCTTTTTTTGTTTGTTTTTGTTTTTTTGAGACAGGGTTCTCTGTGTAGCCCTGGCCGACCTGGAACTCACTCTGTAGACCAGGCTGGTCTTGAACTCAGAACTCTGCCTGCCTCTGCCTCCCAAGTGCTGGGATTAAAGGCGTGTGCCACCACTGCCCAGCTATTGGAAGTCATGAGGTGACCATTTCAGCTTCCATACCCTCTATTGCTAAGACTCTTAGTTAGGCACACAGTTACTTGTTGTTAAATTTTTTTTTCCAAATTACCTTCTTAATATAAAGACTTCCAGAATTTAAATTTAAGGAAGAGTCTTTTTTTCCAAATGCATCACTTTTGATTAAAACATCATTAGTTTTATTTGTGTAGGGGGTTATGCAAATGGATAAATAAAAGTAATAAATCCAACAGATTATATTTGGGGGTATATAATGTATAAAAAGCTTTGATTGGAGGGTGAGAGAGATGGCTTTGGAAAAGGCTTCCTGCAAGCCTAGGGACTTGAGTTTTTCCACATGTGGTTTGTTTGTTTATTTGTTTTTAAAATCAGTTATTGCAGCACCTATAATCCTAGCTCTGGGGAGATGGAGACAGGAAGATGTTTGGGGTTTGATAACAGTCTCTCTAGCTACTGTAGGTTCAGTGAAAGAAAGGAAGATAGAAAGAAAAGAGAGGGAGGAGGGGGAGGGAGAGAGAAGAAAGGAAGGAAGAAAGGTAAGTAAGTAGGTGTAGGGTGATTGAGGAAGATATTTTCTCTAAACTCCACAAGAACATACACATGTGAATGCAAACACACAGACATGTCTATACATTGAAGAGTTTTGTTGTATTTGTTTTTTTAGTCTCAATGTTGTTTCCAGTCTTTTTACCAGTGTCCATAGGACTCCTGGGAAGTGGGAAGCAAGTGAACTTAATTTTCCTTATTAAAAGCTTATTAAAGAATAGCTTTGTAGCTCCCAAGATGTGGCTTTAAATAGCAGCTTTGTTATTAATTTTCAGTGTGAATTTTGATAGGTTTCTTAAACTTTGTGAATCTCAGTTTTCTACTTTTTAAGAACACTTGGATAGTTTAAATTTTAGAAAAATGTATATAAAATGCTTATGTAATAAAATAGGTTTATGTGTGTATATGTAGTGTTGCATGTCCATATATACACATACAAAAGTGTGTGGTGTGGTAAGCACTCGATTATGATTATTACTTGCTCTTTAGAAGAATATCTTTTCCACTATAATATCATAACTGCCTTCCCCAAATGGCTTTACTTCCTGGACCCTATAGTATCTGGTTCTTTCATCTTGCTTTGGAGAGTCACTCTGACCACTTCATTTCTATAATATACTGTACTCCCCCTCACTCCAACTTCATCTTTGTTATCTCAAGCTTAAGACAGTGGTGGTGCACGCCTTTAATCTCAACACTTGGGAGGCAGAGGCAGGTAGATTTCTGAGTTCGAGGCCAGCCTGG
>NW_022196900.1:64309338-64319385 GCF_008632895.1 Mastomys coucha | reverse complement strand
AAAAAAAAAAAGACTGTGGTTGAGCAGCGTTGAAAAGTCCTTATGCAGCTCTAAAGATACCTAAGACTTGTGAGTTTGCTGGTTAACACTAAGGCTTCACATTACTGAGTTTTAGAATACACACACATTCCGTTTTAGCAGTTATTATGGACTGTTCACCAGTAGGGATTTCTCCACATGTGTGCACTAACTGTATTCTTACCTGTAGCCAATGGCTCAGGTGCTTTATATTCTCACCAGTGCTTGGAATTCATTCTTTTATTCACATTAACTCTCTCATTCTCTACCTTCTAAAAGATTTAGCCTCATGCAGATTCCTAGGACTGGGCCAAAAGTAGTCACACTCTTTGTCAAAATATCACAACAATAGTCTCTAGATCAGTTGCTAATATTGTTCACCTTTTAAACTTTTTGAGCTGGGCCTCCATAGTCTACATTGCTCTCAGAACTGTCTTCTACCTCCTACTAAGGTGGCTTTATCTTAGTTAGAGTTTTATTGCTGGGAAAAGACACTGTGACCATAGGAACTCTTAAAAAGGAAAAGATTAATTAGGGCTGGCTTATAACTCAGAGGGTTAGTCCATCATCATGGCAGGAAGCATGGCAGCATGCAGACAGACATGGTGCTGGAGAAGGAGCTAAGATTCTACATCTTGATCTGCAGGTAGAAGTGACTGTTACACTAGACCTAGCTTGTCCATATGAGACTTCAAAGCCTGCCTCCACAGTGACACACATCCTCCAACAAGGCCACACCTACTCCAACATGCCCATACCTCCTACTACTGCTACTCTCTATGAGCCAAGTATTCAGACACAGGACTCAGTGGAGGCCATTCTTATTCAAACCACCAGAGGCCCTTCAAACCCCACTTAGAACACTCAAGCACTTTTCTAGTCCAAAGTCACATTCTTTCAAAAGACAATGTGGTCAAGTCTGCCATAGCAATAGCCCACTTCCTGTCACCAACTTCTGGGGTAGGCTTAGGTTTCAAAAAAGACCACACCATTGGCAGTGTCTTTCTACCTTGTGCTTGTGGATGGAGGTATGAGCTCTCCGCTACTGCTCTGGCAGCATGCCTGCTGCCATGCTTCCTGCCTTGGTGGGCATAGACTCTAACCCTCTGGACCCCTTAGCCCCAAATTAAAGTCTTTCTTTTATAAGTCACCTTGGTCAAGGTGTCTTATCACAGCAGTACACAACTAATCAGGACATTTGGGTTATGGTTTCAATTACATTTTTCTGATGACGAATGATACTAAGCATCTCCTCATATGCTTATTAACCATGTCAGCTCATCAAAATTTATTGTCCTTTGAGATATGTAGTTTCTTCTATAATGACCAGACTTTAGATAGTCTTGGTTCTGATGATTATTCTTTCTTTTATCAGCACTTTTCTATATTGAAGAGCTCTTAGGATATAGTTCCACATAGGTTTCCACATAGGAGAGCGGCTTAGAATACATGAAATTTTTCTTTTGCTAGATGGTTAGTAGTTTGCCTCAAATATGTAGAATAATTAGCATGTCCAACTTGCATATACTACTCAAATTCTAGAGGAGCAATACAAGTAAAGTGTAAGCTTAAATCATACCAAATATTAGTATTAGTGGTGAACTTGATCCACATAGAAAAGTTACGGCTCATCAGTTGAATATCAGGCACTATGCTAAGTGCTGAGCAACAAAGATAAATGAGGCCCAGACCTGGCTCCGAGGTACTTAGTGGTAAACGCAGTACAGACTGGAGCTGGAGGTCCATTGGAGGATCGTGTCTAGACATTAGAGTTGCTGGAATGAGTGGGATACATGGTTAGTGAGTACACGCTAAGAGAAACTGAATTGAAGTTTGAAGGGCAAATGAGACTGAGGCAGGTGAAATATTGAAGTTAGGGGATGCAAATGGGTGATGTATTTAGCAGCATGGGTTCATTCTGTTGAATGAGACTCTACTGAAATGCACTGGATGCACATCAAGAACTAGGTATGAAAGAGAGACAGTCCTACAGGGAATCTAAGTGGTTCTGAATTATTGAAATGTAGCATTTGGAGGAAGGAATGGTGA
Source organism: Mastomys coucha (assembly GCF_008632895.1). Taxonomy (NCBI): domain Eukaryota; kingdom Metazoa; phylum Chordata; class Mammalia; order Rodentia; family Muridae; genus Mastomys; species Mastomys coucha. The sequence goes on along the minus strand of NW_022196900.1, from coordinate 64,317,318 downwards.
AAAATAATACAGAAAAGTTAGGGAGATATCTTTGTGTGTATGTGTATATGTATATGTATATATATGCACACAAATGTATATATTATACAAAAATTTTTACCTACAACTATTCCAAGTCTATACAAGGCATTCTAATTAGTTTTTGATTCCAGTCTCCAGTGATTACATACTCTAACTATAGAGTACATTCCAGTTGTTCAGAGTCTCTGGATCCTCTATTCGGTGTGAGGATCTGACTGAATGCAGTGATTTGACTGAACTCAGAACTTCTGCTTAATACTGTCGTGGAAATTATTGAGTCTTCTTTTCCCCTTTTGACATTTTAGTAAGCTTATCTTACCTGCAGGTGGAGTACACAGGAAAATACCTTTTTTTTTTTATTCCCAAGTTCCTTCTTAATGTATGGCACGTTAGCTAACAGTCGTTAGTAATAGAAAGAGAACTGACTCCAGTCCCAGAGATGATGAAGCTGGTGGCGGATAGATGAATGTGCTGTTTGTGGAGCACAGAGCCTGTCTGCGCCTATCCTTTACTTATGTATGCTTGTCCCAACTTCTCTCCTTTGATCCCTTTCTTATTATTGTTCTTTAAAGCGTGTGTGTGTGTGTGTGTGTGTGTGTACACTCACATGTTGTAGAGGTCAATGGACAACTTGCAGGATTAGTTCTTTCCTACAGTGTGCGTTCAGGGGATCGATCACAGATTGTCAAGCTTGACAGCAAGCACCTCTCCTCTATACGCTGAGCTCTCTCAGGTCTTTGGGGTCTGGACTGAAGATTTTAGAGTCTTGTGTTAGGGAAGATGAACTCTTAACTGTGACCAGGAAATGATGTCTTGAGCTGTCAGACTTTGATTCCATCTTTTCTCCAAATTTCAAATTGTCTTAATATTTATGGTACTTCAATTTGGAAAGCATCCAAAAACTAGACAAAGTTGTCAGGAGGTGGGGAGAGGCTTAGAAGGTTTGCAACCTTCAGTATAGAGTGATCCCTGGGGACGTAAGTAAAGAGATCTTAGAGTTGAAAGGAGAATTAGGCTTGATTTAGTGGAAACTCTTGCTTAGTATGAAACTATCCTATAGGTAATCCTAACAAATGGCAGAGCTTCCCTTTGAGTCCCGGGTGATGTAGCTGAGAGTGCTGATTCATAAAGCCTGCAGCCTGTGTGTCTGTCCCTGCCCCTGCTCTATACTATCAGTGGTTGAATGAGTTTGTAGCCATTCTGGGCCCATTTCCAGCAGTGGTGTCTGTGATATTAGACAAAGACTGTAAGTCACCTGACTTGAATCCCTCCTATCTAATGTGGAGCAATGACCAAGGATCAAGTAAATGTTAAATAATATATAACCTATAAAAAAAGTAGATCCAACAGCATAGTTATTTAGGAAAACTTTTGTTTTTTTTTGAGACAGGGTTTCTCTGTATAGCCTTGGCTGTCCTGGAACTCACTCTGTAGATCAGGCTGGCCTCGAACTCAGAAATCCACCTGCCTCTGCCTCCCAAGTTCTGGGATCAAAGGTGCGCACCACCACTGCCTGGCTTAGGAAAACATTTTTAAGTATAGGCCAGTATAGTATAGGAGATACTACACTCCTGTAGTGTAGAGCATTTGTCTCTGGGCACTTGACTTTCTATTAAGAGTTTCCTCATTCTGTTTTCTAGAGCATTGTAAAGTAGTTTCCATTTCTTCCTCTGTATGATACTCTTCACCTTGAAACAGAGAGCTGTAAGTCAGATGTGAGGGTGCATGCTTCTCAGACTTGTAGTAGCTAAGTCAGAGGACCTTGAGGACAGGCCCTCAGAAGAAAACTGAGGGCTGGGGGAGGTAGAGGCAGGTGGATTCCTGCAAGTTTGAGGTCAACCTGGTCTCTATATATAGCAAGTTCCAGGCTACAAGTTTGAGGCCAGCCTGGTCTATATAAATAATGAGTTCCAGGCTAGCCAGAGCTACAGAGTAAGACCTTCTGTCAACCCCATCCCCACCCAAAAGAAATGGAAAGATAGAGAAATCATAAAAGGCATACTTAAATTGTAGTTCGGTGAGTGTGGTTTTCCTCCCCAAGGTTTTAGAAAGTATTTTGTATATTTTGGCTAGAATTTAAGAAAACCAGAAGGGACCATTATTGGATAATCTAGCAAAATTGAAATTTGAAGTTGACTATTACATGTATATGTACATATGTGTGTATATTTTGTGTGTACATGCCACAGCATGTAGGTGGAGGTCAGAGAGCAGCCTTGTATAGTCAGTTTATCTCCTACCTTTGTATGGGCTCCAGAGATCAAACTTAGGTCACTAGGCACTTTACTCACTGAGCCATCCTGATAGCCCCTAAAGGATATTTTAAAGTATTCTGAGTAAGAAGTATTTAAATTCATCTGTGGCAGAAATATGCAGAAAATAAAAGGGCTGCCCTTCTTCAAAGGGCCTATTCCTTTTCAACTTGATAAAAGGTCTTACCCCTCTTCAATTTGTTGGTCAGAGGAAGGGGTCCTGTAGATATCCCCCAACACTGCAGGCTGCTGTGATTGCTCTTGGCTGCCCATCAGGAATTGAAGGGTAAGACCTGATTGCTCACATCAGTCACCACATACTTGAGTCATAAGATAGAGGAATCAAGCTGGTACTGACCTGGAAGCTTCATCTGAACTGGGTAGCAAATATATTGCCAGAAGGTTATACATTGCTATGTGGACTACTTGGAGGAAAAAAAAAGCCATCAACATTCTTTCCCAACTGTGAACCCTGGGAACTACAATAATAACAAGCCTGGCAAGACATGCCCACTGGTGCATAGCAGTGTCCGTGCTATGAGAGGAACTAGCAACTTCTAATTGGATTTAAGGCCTGATCCTCAAGATAGAACTCACGCTTGGTTCTGCTAACTGAGCCAAAACCACATTGCTGGGTAGGTCATACTCTAGGGAGACACTGATACTATTATTTTGCTGATGGACACAGCATCAAGCTGCTCTCTAAATCCTTACCATAGACTCATAGATTATTGCAGCTCTTAACTCTCATAAAAGCTTCCACTTGCAGCTAATGGCAACTAATACAGACACTCAAAACCATTCACAGTACAGACAATAGGAAGCTGGAGTGATCTAACTGGACACCCCAAGGCTTAAAGATTATCCTGGAAAAGGGCACAGAAACTAGAGGTTGTGGAGGACTACTGCAAAACAGTGGTTTCCAGACCTAGCAGGGCTGTAGAACATAAAAAATCACACAGTTGCTGTTTCTGTATGCATTAGATCCACACAACATCAATCCAGCACAAATTCTAGGATGAATGGGAGAGGAATCTACAAAGTCCCAGCTGTAGCTAAAGAACTATTGGCTACTAGGAGAGGGTCAGTCAGTTTTCTTTAGGAGTGTAGAGCCTGGTAGCTGGCCCATGACTCTGCACCCACACACACACTGACAACACTAAATGGGCAAATGAATTTTTAAAAAAAAAGCTAACACAAGAATTTAAGATGGAGAAATGGTGTGTGGGTCACAGTGGGTTTGCTTCAAACACATTGTCTATGTTGCTGGAGAGATGGCTCAGTGGTTAACAATGCAGACTGTTCTTGTAGAGAACTTCAGTTCAGTTTCCAGCATCCACATCAGGTGTATCACAACTGCCTGTAACTTGTACAGTATTGTACGATGTATTAAATTCCCAAACAATAAAAACAAACAAACAAAAAAATAGAAGAGATTAAACAAGATGGTAATATTTAACTCTCTTGTAAAACTCTGCAGATGATGCAAACTATTGTCATGCCTGGTTACGTAACTCTAATGTTTGGGTTAAGAACAGTTGCTTTTAAATCCAGACTTTGAGGTAGAGACATTTACAAGGCTACACCTCTACACAGGGGTGTAGGTTGCAGCCCTTCTGTTCGGTAGTCATGTGTGTAGGTATAATTTGGGATTTATACCCGGAAATAAAAGTCCTGTAGGAACTGCTGGGCAAGTGGCAGTACAACGGAGCTGCCTGTAAACTGCAGCTACCCCAGTGGAACGTCAGTGTGATTAGCACAGCGTCATCACAGCGGGTACTCATGGTGAATGTGTTCCGTGCATGGGTGCGCCTGTTGTACCTGACAAGTGTATATTGATCTGAATCTTTGCTTTTGTACATGGTTTGTCCATCCTGTGGTCAGCAACCCTTACAGACAAGGCATATTAAAGTATTTAGAATGTTCACTTGAATTATTTGGTTACTGCACTTGTTTCTCTTCTGATACTTTGAAACCCAGTATAAATCTTTCTTCATGTGCACATGATCAACAAGTTATTGCACATAAAAGATGCCTAGCAAATGTTTTAGATTTATTAAAATTTTTTAAGTGAATGGAAGTAAAACTTTGATGAATGGAAACATTTGATTTCCATAAAGGGAAGTTTGTATATGCCACATACATAGAAGTTTTTTTTTCTTTTTTGGTTTTGTATGTACATTTATGAAAAGATTTGTTTTTCTTTTTTGAGACAAAGTTTCTCTGTGTAGCCCTGGCTGTCTTGGAACTCACCCAGTAGACAAGGCTGGGCTCCAATTCAGAAAACCACTTGTATTTGCCTCCTGGAGTTCTGGGATTAAAGGCAAGTGCTACCACTGCCTGGCTATTGAAAGAGTTTTAGAACTTTCATTTGGCTTTCAGGGGAAAGTGTGACAAATTATTGTATGTAATTAATTGTAGTTAAGTACCAAGCTACTCAAGGAATCATTAGGCTATAATTAACAAAAAGGAGGAATTGTCAATACATTTGACTGTTTTAACTTCAGGCATTTACTCCATTTATCCGTTTATCTGTTTATGTAACCATTTCTAGGGAAAATGCCATTCCAGTATGTCATGTGGAAAAGGCAAAGCAATACTTTATCATTATATTCTTTTCTGAGTCAGTTTACTTGCATTTTTGTTTTTAGATTATTCCGGTCATATTAAAACAAATGACCCAGCTGCTTGGCTGATATCATGTTAGATAAGTTTATGTCACGTGACCAGAATACCTGGGAACAACATGTAGGGAGGAATTATTTATTTTGGCTCCCAGCTTCAGAGGTGCCAGCCCGTTATGACTGGAAGGACAGGTGGGAGCAAAGCAGTTAATATTTTCTCAGCCAGAAAGGAAAAAAGAGACAAGAACTACTTGCAGCCTTAAAGACTCTTCCTCATGACTACCTCCTTTCAGAGGCCCGCCTCGTACCTCCACCTGTCAGCTGGACTGTGGTACTATGAGTATCAAGGTGTTTGCCCATTGATTAGGTCAGTGTCTCCTGGTTTTAATTATCTTGGAAATGCCTTCACAGACATATCCAGAACTGTACTTTACTAACCTCTCAAGCATTTATTCAATCAACTTGACAGGACTAACCATCACAGAGTCCATGGTCTTTGATATGAAAAAGTTACCTGTGTTTCCGAACCTTAGTTAGTGGGGAAGGAAGAACTGAATCTTCCCTGTTGTCGTGATAAGTTCTGTATATATCTCTAGAGAATAGGAATACGTCATAGAGTTGTTATAAGGATGGGTGAGCAAGCCAGCTACACTTAGAATACTGCTTAGTGCACAGTAATAAATAGCACTGTCACTTCTATTATGATTACTTTTATTATAGTGTTTAAATGATATTTCTTTAATATTTCTTAAAGGAATACTCAGGAGCTATCAATAGCTGGAATCTTTATTTGCAGCATACAAGCAGTGTACTATTAGTAAAGCACTGAGTCGGGCAGAGGAAGAGGACGGGAATGCTGCATCTGATTTGGAATTTGTTAAACTTGAGGTGCTTATAGGACACCCAACTTGAAATACTCGATGGGAACATGAAGAGGGAACAGGATCATTAGTAAATTATAAGCCTTGGGTGATGAGTGAGATGATTCAGGTCTCTACCATGGATCTAGGTGAGAAGCCTTCGGACATCATTAATCTTTAAAGAGCCAGGAGAGAGCAGAAAGGAGAGCACCCAGCAGTTAATGGGAGGGAGTGGTGCTGACCTTAGAGAGTACTGCCTCCTTAGCAAACCATTAACATTGGACCAATCCAGGGAGATGAGCATGGGACCTGAACAATGGGAGCAGAAAGTGGTATGGGAAGTAGCAAAGATTGTGTTAGCTTGAATTTTTAACAGAAGTCAACTATTTTATGTTTATTCAAAAATTATTTACTCATTTGTAACAAATACAGTGATGTTAAATAGAAGATGAAAATAAGGAAATATAATGAATTCTATTCTGTCTAAAAGATGTTCCATGGTATTTTAATGAAGGAATACAGAATTGAGTATTCCTTTGCACAAAGTTGGAAGTAACATGGCTATGCTTTGCCGAGGATGCTGAGGTGATGGAGGCACAGCTTCTGTGGTGAAGAGCAATAGGCTGGTGTAAAAGAGGAGAACTTCAGGCCTGTGCATCCCATGGTGCTGAAGTCCATTGTGAGGAAATAAGCGGAGCACAGTGGGGAAGCGCACAAGCAGTGATTCTGTTCTTCTGACAGCCAATATCTCTCTTCTCTTTTCTTTAGTTGGAGAACATCAATTGACAGGACATAAAGTGGCAGTTAAGATCTTAAATAGACAGAAGATTCGCAGTTTAGATGTTGTTGGAAAAATAAAACGAGAAATTCAAAATCTTAAACTCTTTCGTCATCCTCATATTATCAAACTGTAAGTATTTCTGTGCTTGAAAATATAAAAGAATTGTCCTGAAATAGATGACTTGGAATTTTATAAATACTATAAGTTTCTTTTTGAAAATATCAGTTTTCATATTCATATTCACTTTTAATTTTAATTCATTACCCTTCTGTCAGTTTTTCAGTGTACATTCTTGGTTTAAAATTAAAGCCTTTCTTCAAAGTTGGTACTAGTCAAGTGATGAGTGTAGCCTTGGAAGTTGATTCTTTAAAATTTACTCTGTAGATCCCTCAGCATTTGCTATTTCTACATTGGTTCTTTTCTTCTTCTTTTTCCTCTTTCTATTTTTAATTTAAAACTATTATCAGGCCAAGTGTAATAGTACATTACTGTAATGTCACTCAATGACCAGGGTAAAAGGATCGTGAGTTTGAAATCAACCTGAATATATAGTAAAACTGGTTAAAATAGTAAATATTGAGAGAGCTATAAGTTAGTTAAATTGAAAGATAATTTAACTAATTTAATTAGATATAGAAAATCTAGATATTAAGGGTGAAGTAATATTCTGTTATGTTGTTTAAATTTCTATAGAGAATAATGTAACATTCTAGATACAGAAAATTGTCTTTATTGTACTTTAAACCTTGGATGCAGTCTTTATAAAATAAATGTTAACTTTATTCAGTCAAGAAGTACCTGAGGTAGCCAGGAACTGTGCCAAGCAGTCTACATTTATAATCCCATAATACCATCATGGTAACTCTGTAAGGTAGGCTTACTTTATTGATAAGAAGACAGCATACTTAGCTGGGCGGTGGTGGTGCATGCCTTTAATCCCAGCACTTGGGAGGCAGAAGCAGGCGGGTTTCTGAGTTTCTGAGTTTCTGAGGCCAGCCTGGTCTATAGAGTGAGCTCCAGGACAGCCAAGGCTACACAGAGAAACCCTGGCTTGGAAAAAAAAAGAAGATAGCATACTCAACAGGGATAAGCAACTGGAAAAGTTAATTTGTGGATCCAGGGTTTTGGCCCAGTTATATTTATATATTGTTACTCAGGTATGTAAACAAAGTACAATATGGTTTTATAAATGCCAAATTAGTTAGTGAATATAGTAGTAGAAATAGTAGAAAGAGAGTTAGCGTATATCTTGATTCAAATAAGATTGCTGCATAAGAAAGCCTATTTAAGATCAGAGTAAAGATATTATTGTCTTTTAGATTTTTGTTTGCTAGTGATTAAGATCAGAATAAATTATATTTAGCCTAAAATTAGTCAGATACATTGAAACTAATGGAAGAGAAAGTAGGGAAGAACCTTGAGCAAATAGGCACAGGGGAAAA
>NW_022196900.1:64303809-64307905 GCF_008632895.1 Mastomys coucha | reverse complement strand
GAAAATATATAAAAAAAAAAAAAAAGAAAAGAAAAAGGGTTTTCTGTGTAGCTCTAGATGTCCTAGAACTTGCACTGTGGACCAGGCTGGCCTCAAACTTAGATTTCCACCTGCCTCTGCCTCCTAAGTGCTGAGATTAAAGGTACGCACCACCACCACCCAGCTAGTGAACAATCTTTTTTCAGAATTATTTTATTGTTTAAGAATTTCATGTGTTTTGATCAAATCTACCCTATTCCTTTCCCTGCAGTCCCTCTTTTCCACTTTCCACATCCAGCTTCAAAGCTCTTCTAAAATCCCCAGTGAGCAATCTTTGAATGTCAGCGTTAATGGGGAGCAACTTGATAATCCTGTAGAATTCTTTTGTTTATTTGATGATAGTCAGCAGAATAGTGGCCCTCCAAATGTCTGTCTTTTCACCTCAAGAACCTGTGAATATTGTCTGTTATACTAGAAAGACAAACTAAAAAGGTTACAAGTCGTCTTATACTGAAAGAGAGAGTTAGTTCTGGATGGCTTGAGAGTCCATGTAAACACTGTGGTCCTCAAAAGTAGCAGACAAGGGTAGAGGAGGAGTCAGAAAGAGACCTGAGCAAGGCCATCATGAGCAGATATGGAAAGATTCCGCTGGCTAGCCGAAGCTTACAAGATTGGGAAAGGATTGTGCGACAACACAGGACAGCTTCCAAGAGCCATAACTGCAAAGTGGACTTTGCTCTGGGAGTCTCCAGACACATTCAAACCTTGCCAACGCCTTTGTTCATGTGTCAGACTACTGATCCACAGAACTGTGAGATAATGCATGCATGTTCCTTTCAGCTTCTTACATTTGAAGGATTAGACAATAGAAACAGTAACACCAAGCTAGTTAGTTTTTGTCACCTTGATACAAACTAGAGTTTTCTGGGAAGAGGGAACCCCAATTAAGGAATTGCCTCTCAGTTTGGCCTATAGGTATGTCTGTGGGGCATTTTCTTGGTTAATAAATAGTATTAGAGGGTCTAGCCTACTACTGTGGGCACTGCCAAGCCTGGGTAGACAGTCCTCCGCGGAGGGTGATCCAGGAAGCAGTGTTCCTGTACTGTCTCTGCTTCATTCCTGCCCTTACTTGTCTTCATGCCCCACTGTAGTATGGAAGGTGAAATCAGTGCTTTCCTGCCCATGTTGCTTTTAGCCAGTATTTTAGCACAGCAACAGAAAATCAAGCTAGAACAAACTACTATTTGTGATTTCTCCTCATCTCTGGCATGGACCTACTATGTGTAGGCCAGGATAGCCACAAACTCACAGAGCTCTTCCTGCCTCTGACTCCCAAGTGACAGAATTAAAGAGAGGTGCCACCAAGCCCAGCTTGCGAAATTCCTAAAATGCGTGGTTGGTACAGTTTTACAGGCTTTGAAATATTTAGTTTTTATTGTTGTACTTTTTGTCAGTGAACTATTGCAAATTAAAATATTTGATGATGGAGCCCACATAGTGCCACCTTGCCAACATCAAGAATATGCCACCAACTGTTCCTAGTTGGCTAATACTTGATTTGGTGTGCCATTGGGTGACTCAATTGCCATGAAACTTTGAGTTTTACAGTAAGCTTCAATGCTGTATGACCGTTACTTTAGGTTCATTCCATTATAAACATAGAATCACATGGCAGTATTTGATTTTAAGACTATCTCTAGTACTAAGTGCTAGAATGTGTATGTAAAAAATCTGGAAGATTAGTACAAAATACAACCTGTCAAGGATAATGCACTTCTCTTCCCTTTTGTTTTCTAACTTTCAAATGGTGTGCTTCATAGTGTTATGTAAGAAGTAACTGTTGGCACTGGTAGAATGCCAACACAAAAACAGACATTGGCCTTCTGTGAGCTGATTCTAATTTCCTTGAGCTGACTTCAAGTAGTTTTCAGTAAACTGAAGCAGTTCATGTCTTTTTTTTTTTTTAAATACAGTCTTGCTGTGTAACCTAGGTTGACCTAAAACTACTGTGTAACCCAGTTTGACCTCCCATCAAACTCACAATCTGGTATAACCCAAGCAAACTCAAGCTCCTGTGTTTGCTTCCTTAATGCCGAGATTCTAGGCCAGTGACACTGTGTCCTTCTTGCATCTGACTTGACTCCATATTGGTAATGATTTCAGTGGCTTGTAAGCTACATTTCTTTGGGTTTTGCTGCTTACCAGCTATTATGTATAAGAAGAGAAAGGGGAACACACTCAGGATCAGAGGTGAGGAGGATATAATATCTGTCCCAACACCAGGAGTAACTGGGACAGGCAGGACTAGGCACACAGGAACTCCACCAGCCCAGTGGCTCAGGTTGCTTCCGGTCTGTCTGGGCCGGCAGGTGGCCTGAGCAGAGCTTGGGCTCAAGCTCTGCAGCCAGTCCCACAACACCCAGAGGAAGCTCTACTCCCAGGCTCTCTAACAAGCCCAGGATCCCAGGATCCCAGAATCACAGGATCACAGAGACAGCTTGACTCTGAGGGTTCTGACACAACCAGGATTACAGGAAGGACAGGCTCCAGTCAGATTTTGCAAGGCCAGGTAGCACTAGAGATAACCAGAATATAAGCAACACAAACCAAGGTTCCTTGGCATCATCAGAACCCAATACTCCCACCATGGCAAGTCCTGGACACACCATTACACCAGAAAAGCAAGATTCAGATATAAGATCATTTCTCATGATGATACAGGACTTTAAGAAAGACATAAATAGCACCCTCAAAGAAATACAGGAGAACACAGGTAAACAGCTAGAAGCCCTTCATGAGGAAACACAAAAATCCCTTAAAGAACTACAGGAAAACACAATAAAACAGGTGAAGGAAATGAACAAAACCATCCAGAATCTAAAAATGGAAATAGAAGCAATAAAGAAATCAGAAAGAAAGACAACCCTGGAGATAGAAAACCTAGGAAAGAAATCAGGAGTCATAGATGCAAGCATCACCAACAGAATACAGGAAGAGAGAATCTCAGGGGCTGAAGATACCATAGAGAACATTGACACAACAGTCAAAGAAAATGCAAAAAGCAAAAAGCTCGTAACCCAGAACATCCAGGAAATCTAGGATGCAATGAGACAAAACCAAATTCTATAGGTATAGAAGAGAGTGAAGACTCCCAAGGTAGTCCAGTAAATATCTTCAACAAAATTATAGAAGAAAACTTTCCTAACCTAAAGAAAGAGATGCCCATGAACATACAAGAAGCCTACAGAACTCCAAATAGACTGGGCCAGAAAAGAAATTCCTCCTGTTACATAATAATCAAAACACCAAATGCACTAAACAGAGAAAGAATTTTAAAAGCAGTAAGGGAAAAAAGTCAAGTAACATAAAGGCAGGCCTATCAGAATTACACCAGACTTCTCACCAGAGACTCTGAAAGCTAGAAGATCCTGGGCAGATGTCATACAGACCCTACAAGAACACAAATGCCAGCCCAGGCTACTATACCCAGCAAAACTCTCAATTACCATAGATGGAGAAAACAAGGTATTCCATGACAAAACCTAATTTACACTATATCTTTCCGGAAATTCAGCTTTACAAAGGATAATAGATGGAAAATATCAATATAAGGAGCAAAACTACACCCTAGAAGAAGCAAGAAAGTAATCTTTTAACAAATCCACACAAACACCTCTTACAACAAAAACAACAGAAAGTAACAATTACTTTTTAATATCTTAACATGAAAATTAATATTACCAACATATCCTAATAGATTGAAATCCAAAAACATGAGGAATTAGAAATTTGTTGATTGTCATCCAGTGGTCTCTCTAATTTGGCAATTGGAGAAATAGGTTCAATATTATATAATCCATCTACACTTACAGCTTGTTTGTTCATGACAGTGTCTTGCTTTGTACAACAATAAGGTTCTTGAAATCTTGCTTCTCCTATCTCAGTCTCTCTATTAGTAGTACTATTTATTTGATGTTTTTGCACTATACTATGGTTTTCAGAACAGCTTACATATCTCAAAAGTATTTATATACCCAAAAGAAAGAGATATTAACTTGGGAGGTGGCTTGTAAGAGAACAACAGAGAGTGAGACTGAATGCTTTGCTTGACGTTTGT
>NW_022196900.1:64239581-64302148 GCF_008632895.1 Mastomys coucha | reverse complement strand
CTGCTGCCCCCTGCCTGCTGCCCCCTGCCGGCTGCCTGCTCCTACTCAGCTGGCCCTTTTCCCTCTTACACAGTTCAGGAACCAGCCCATAAGATGATGAGGAAGACCAAAGTGTGGGGGCGTCAGTCCTTCTTAGAAGGAGAACAAAATACTCTCAGGAACAAATATGGAGATAAAAGATAGAGCAGAGACTGAAGGAAAGGCCACCCAGAGACTGTCTAACCTGGGGATTTATCCCATATACAGTTACCAAACCCAGACACTATTGTGGATGCCAAGAAGTGCATACTGAATGGAGTCTGATATGGCTGTCTCCTGAGAGGTCTTGCCAGAGCCTTACAAATACAGAGGTAGATGTTTGCAGCCAACCATTGGACTGACTGAGCTTGCATGACACTGTGGTGGGGGGTGGATTTACTTGAGCAAGGGCAGCACTCTAGTGGCCAATCATAGTGGAATATGACTACCCTTCCCCTTCAGTCATCTGTCTAGCTCCTCAGGGCATGGTGGGTCTCAGCAGCCCCTGCCTGTCCATGATAGGATGCTGTTGGGCCCAAATGTGTGCAGAGAGGACTTTTGTGTGCTTATGAATGCACAGCTCTGTCATGAGCAGAAGAGTGTGTTCCACAATACGCTTTCCCATCATGTGCATTTATTTTACATTCTTTCTGTCCTTCTCCTGTGGTGTGCCTTGAGTCTAGGAAGGAGTGATACAATGTCCCATTTAAGGCAGATCTCACAGTCACTTATTCTTAGCATTTTGATTAATGTCTAGTCTCTTCATTAACACACTGCACACAGAAGTATCTGTGACCAAGAGTGAGGACAGCACTAATCAGTCAACATTAAAAGACAGTGTGACATGATGTCCATTTAGCAGAATTACCTATTATGTACTTCAGAGCCAGAACTAATGAATTCCTGCAAGATCAGAAAGAAGGAATAAAGAAAGGAAATAAAGGGTCTATAGTTTTGGCTTGAACCACCAAGTAACAATAGTGGTACCACTTTCTGAGAGGAATGAAAGAAACAATGGAGCTGTGGTGATCATTAAGAACTGTTTTAGCTCTGTTAATATTTTATCCCACTATGCATCTGAATAGAGATGTCATATAGAATCTCATATCCATCCCATAATGAATGCTCAATAGCTACTTGTATATATAAAGAGGAAAAGTTTTAGTAAAGCCTCACCATTACTATGAGGATAGTCAAGAACAAAATAATGAATGTAAGTGTGTGTATCTGAGAAATGTCAGTGTGGCTGGAACACAAAGTATGCTAGGGAAAAGGAAGAGCAAGCTGAAGACAGAAAGGTAGATTGCTGGTCCATTACTTCACAAATAACACCTTTGGGCATTAATGATACATCAACAGACAAAAAAACCCATCCTGTATGGAGAGACGGGGAGGACCAGGAGAGGGAGAAATACATGTATGGGGGCCGGGGGGGGGCAGTGGGGAAGTAGGCAATAAACCCGTAATAGTCCACTATATCACATGCAGTAAAGAGGTAAGGAACCTGGAGAGAAATTATTCACAGAGCAACTTAAACTTAAACTTCTTTTAAGACTTGTTTTTCTTTTAATTTTATGTATGCTTGTGTATGTGTTAATATGTTTGTACATGTGTACATATGCGCACATGTGATTGTAGGTGCCTTTGGAGTCCAGAAAAGAGTGTTGGCTCTCCTGCAGCTGGAGGTGCATGCAGTTGTAAGCTACCACCTTATGTGGTGCTGGGGACTGAGCGTAGGGCCACTAAGCACTACTTGCCATCTTTCCCTCTCCCAACCCACTTTTTAATACACTTTGGACTAACTTAGGAAACAGCTTGATCTCAACAGGTTGTCACCTGTACTTACTGCTACTATTGAGTGAGATGAAAACCAAGAATGGACTTACTAGATTTGGCAAACAGGAGGTTACTATTTGTTTGTTTGTTTGTTTTTAAACTTTCATTAAAATCTTAAAGGCAAAAATCTTAGATGAAGAAAGAGCATGTGATGAAGAGAAACAATAGTTTAGACAGGAGAGGGGAAAGCGCAGTAGTAATTTGAAGAGTGTGTATTGTGTAAAGGGGGTGTCTTTTAGGGTTGGAATGTTACAGAGAAGGATTAGGTCAAGACCGAACAATAGATACAGGAGAAAGGGGGCTAATTCTAGGAGATAAGTTCCTTAGCAGGTATATGGACAGAATTCAGTAGATAATTTGAAGAGTTAATCTTAGAAAATCTATGGCCGTGGATTTTTGCTGTATTTAGTGGGAGGAGAAATGTTTAGAAATGAGGAGGTCTAGGAACAGAAAGGGGAGGGGGGAGAGAGGGGAAGAGAGAGGGAGGGGAGAGAGGGGGGAGAGGGAGAGGGAGAGAGGGAGGGAGGGAGGGAGGGAGGGAGGGAGAGAGAGAGAGAGAGAGAGAGAGAGAGAGAGAGAGAGAGAGAGAGACATCACTACTATCTTACAATGGTGCATGCTACAGAGGCAGTGGGTTTTTGTTTGATATTCTTTGCTCATTTGTTTTGGGATAGGGTCTTACTAGGTAGTCGAAGATATCTTTGAACTTGCTAGGTAGTGATCTTGAACTTATTCTGAGGAAGATTGGAGTGAAATTTTTCTTTGCACCACAGGTTTTTGGTAGATTGTTCAAATACTACGGCATTTAAGTTTTATTAATTAAAGGGGCTGGAGAGTGGTTAAGAGCATTAGTTGTTCTCCAAGAGATCCTGGGTTCAATTCCTAGTACCCTCATGTCAGCTGGCAACCATCTATAACTGTAGTGCTATGGGCTCGATGCCCTCTTCTGGTGTGCAGATATACATGCAGACAAAATGCCCATATGCATAAAAGATAATTTAATATTTAGTTAATGAATTGGTGAATCTAGACGAAATGGCCACTTGTATTTCAGAAGGAGAGAACTTGTTTCTTTGGCTAGAGGTGCACAGTGCCATGCAGTTGTTAAAAAAATAACCAAATGAGATGGATGTCTCATCAGTTCTCCGCTCTAATAAGAGTTACACATTGTTCGTCATGATGCTCTAAAGGATGTGTGGTGAAATTGAACTGAGCCTCTCAAGGACAAAAGGATGTCTTCTGGAAAAACAAACTATGAGCAACCTATAAGTTAAAACCAGTTAAAATGTATGGATGGTATTTGGATCTAATTCTAAAAAGGAGGAGCAGAAAAAGAGAACCATTGTAATTGAGAAGCCTTCAGATTGGATATTTGAAGACACTCATGGTTTCCTAAATGTGTGTCTGATAGTGATATACATGTACAGTTATATTGTAAGGAGATGCCCATTAGAGTAACTGTTTGTAGAGAAAAATGAAAGCAAATTCAGTGTGACTTGGTAGCTAGAAGGTATGCTTTATAAAGTTAGTAATCAGTACATATTTATTCTGTTTTCTAGACAGTTATGGAAATAAATGATTTTTATGTCCATGCATAAATTAGAAAAACATGACCAACCCAATAAAATTTGCCAAAAGACACAAGCAATTCTTGGAGAAGAAGTATATATGATATTTTGCAAGTACTAGATACTGTATAAGTCCACAAGCTTTCTAGTCATGTTAGTATCACTAAAGTCTCTTCAGAAAGCAGATGGCCTGACAGAGCATTCACATGTGCTATGTTGGGCAGTTCAGCTCATCAGTACATAGCAAGAGAGAATCTCACCATGTGCAAAAATGGTCAAGGAGCACACAGTAGCACACCGCAGGAAGGAAGCAGATCAGCACCTTGCTGTGGCAGGCAAATGCAGAACTAGGTTCCGGGAATGGCCAGGTAAACACAGTGACCTCTTACATAATGGTCGCATCATATGACTGTAGCACACAGCAATATTGACGGATTTTCAAAGACGTTCTCCAATATTACATATGGTATATACCATTTTAAACCTAAAAATGTTAAGCTAGGTATATTAATGTTAATCACTGTTAAATATATATATATATATATATACATACATATATATGTGTGTGTGCATATATATACATATATACATATGCATATATTTTCATACATAAAAATAAAACTAAAACAAAAGCAAGAGTAGACTGAAAGGGCACCAGGACGGTGGCTTTCTTGCATGAGGGTAAGGGGTGGCAGTGGAGTACAGTTCTCTGTGTGGCAACATGGGAGGGACAGGAAAGGCTCTGCCTTACTGCTGGTAATGGTTTGTATTTACCTATTAGGATATTGTTAAAAACAGTAATTAACTAAAGAAAAGACCAGTATAATAATTACTACATTTTTATATAGCTGAGTTATAATTAAAGAAAAATCTTACTCTATATATACTTGACAATATAAATAACATTTTACAATCTTTATAGACATTACCATTGAACAGGGATGTGCATAAATGTTGATTTTTGGCTCACTTCAGAAATATTTCTTTTTTCCTTGAGTGGTGTGTATTACTTGTGTGTTTATTGCATAAAAACGAGTATAACCTTACCAGCTAGACATTGCTTAGGGATTGTCTGGCTAATTGCTTTTTTTTCTTAATTAAAAGTGTTTCTGGAAAATTTCCTAATGCATATTATTTTCCATTTCTGTCACATTAAAAGAATGCTGGTATGTGTGGTGATTATTCTTCATTATATTTCTTATAATATTTCTACATAATTACCAGAGGTTACCTTTTAATAACCAGGAACTTGCCTTTCCCACAAGTCTCTAAAATGAAGCTGTTTTCCTAGGACTCTTCTGTTTCCAAAAATTGTTTCCCTTTAATAACTTGGTTGAAATTTTGCCATGTTTTTCTTTTTACTTTCGGTTCATTCTGGTATTGATTCAAGCTATTTACATATTTTAAAGTGGTAATTTCTACATTAATTTAAATAGTTTGTTGTAAGTACTTTTCCAGATGTCAACTCAAATTAATCATCATTATGATACATGTAATTACAAACTGAGAGATAGGAGTTGTAAAGCATAGGCAAATGTGTCTATGCATACGAGTTGCCGCATTTACACTTGGGAGGTTTTCTGGAAGCTAAATTCTAAGGGATGGCTAATGCCCTGTCAAAGGTGCTCAGGTCAGTGGAAATAGCCTGCAGGAAGTAGCTGCAGCAGAGGAAAATAAAGCATGATTAACAAGAAGTAGTGAGATTGTAGTTGTGGGTTTCATATTTGAGAAGTGACAGAGATAACAGGCCCACATTAATTTGGGGCTTTGGAGTTGATAGGAGACTTCTGGCCTGAAACTCTGATATGTGTCTGAAGAGAGTCCTTGTTCAATGCCTAACTATAGCTAGACTACAAGTTCCCCCACAGAGGATCCAACTTCTAGTTTCATACACGGAGAATACAAGAAGGGATTCAGTAAGTATTAAGACTCCTTATTTGATTAGTTAGACCTGGCTCACTCATGGTAGCCTCAGTTTTCATTGCTATGAAGTGGCCTTTGGTGTGTGCTAGCATGTGCTGTGGCGTTAGAGGTTTCATGAGACAGTTCAACCCAGCACTATCCTATGAAGACTTGTGGTGTATTCCAAAGGACCACCAGCAAAGTTTCTTTGAGTTTCACCATTTTATTCATGCCTCATCCAGAATGGATAAGCACAAATGTGATTGGTAATAAATAATAAACCAGACCATAGCCAGGCAGTGGTGTGCACACCTTTAATCCCAGCACGTGGGAGGCAGAGGCAGGTGGATTTCTGAGTTCGAGGCCAGCTTGGTCTACAGAGTGAGTCTAAGACAACCAGGGCTATACAGAAAAACTGTGTCTTGAAAAACCAAAAGAAAAAAAAAACCAGTAGATGCTTCTGCCTATTGTATTCAGTTTGTTTGATCACTCAGTACCTGTCAAAATAGCCTTTATCAGAGCATTTCTGTTAAGAGCTCTTAAATAAAATTACCTTTCCACAGTTCACATGAACTAGTCTCAACCTTATTTCTCCTATAGCCATTTGTTTTACGTAAAATGGGATACTCTGCCCTTTTTGTCCTTCAGAGACTAAAGGTTACCATTTGAAGTATCTTTCCAGACTAACCCTGTGATTGCACTTGTAATTTCAGAATGTGGGGGCCAAGGAGGGAATATTATGAGTTTGGGGCAAGCTTGGACTCTATAACATCTATCTCAAGGACAAAAAACTAAGAAAGAACTATTTCTACAGATCATCTCTTAATGCTCTTTTTATTTTACACACAATGTGTTTTCTCCTAGTATAGATAGAATGTAACACATCTACTTGATGGCTATTAGGAACCCAGCCCACCACCAGCTAGCACATATTTGCTTTATTGCACATTAATAAAATGTGGCTCATTGGTAGACAAAACAGCAAAGGGTTCCCTACTCTAACAAATTCTCTGTCAAGGTAGATTACCTGAAGACTGGCGTCAGCTCCTTCTTGTGCAGTCTCCTGAATAACTGAAGCCAGCAAAGTCTTTATTGCTGTATTTATCAGCCTTAAATAATAACTCATTATGAAACTAACAGTACTCATAATCAACGAGACTATAGAGAACCCTTTGTAAAGAAGATAATGTAGTTTTTAAAGTAGAACAGTATTAATTTGTCTAAATGTTAGAAGCAATCTTCATTTAAAACATTAGTATTATTTTTAACTCATTTTCAAAATCTGATTTTGTAAAATTGTATTTGTGGAAGTAATAATTTTCAGAGAAAAATATTATTCTGTAAAATTAAGCTAATTTCTTACTATTTGTTTAATAAGACCAGCTTTAGGTGTCTGCACGCATGTATATGCATGCACACATATACTTTTATTGTAAAACTATGAAATATGTACTAAACTGTAGCGTTGAGCATTCAGCTTCAGGGTCAGCAGTGTGCTGCCTGATCTCCTTCCCACCATGCCTTACTAGATCATCTCACTCAGATTCAAAGTATCATTTTAAATGAGATAAGCCTAGTGTCACTATCACATCTAACAATAAAAACATACTGAGTCTTATTAGTAATCTCGCCAGGGTTCAGATTTTCTGTAGTACTTCACAACTTCTGTTGTTACGTCTTATGTGTATGTTTGAGACAAGCCTTTACTATGTATCCAGGCTACCTTCTAAATCATTGTTTTCTTCCGCCATAGACTTTGAGTATAGGAATACAGGGCTGTGTCACACACTCAGATTCGTTGGTTCAATCAGAGCCAAAGCAAGTATATAGAGTGTAGTTTTCTATCTCCATGTCTCACTGATTGCTTCAGTATATGGCTCCTCCTCCCAGCCACTTTTAAGAAGGATGATTTGTCTTACCTACTGAATTTTGCTGAGTATATATCTTTGTGATATATTTTATATGTCTAAGAATATTCTAAGCATATAATACCTATCTTTATTGACTAAACAATTTTTTCTTGAAATGGAAAAATGCTTAACTTAGTTTGTGAAGATTTTAAAGATAACGAGATCTGAAAAGCAGAAATCTGAAGGGGAGTCTATAAGCCTCAGGAAGTGGGAGACTTTTGTAACCTTCCATGCTTAAGACACTGGAATTACTTTGATAACATTGTAAAATCTGTTGCCATCCTACAATATTGTACAAATATTAGAATATGAATTGTAACAAGAATAGCAGATGAGATTGATTATTTGTAGGAGCACCATTTTGTATTAACCCACTTTTTTTTTTCTGAACAAGCTACCAGGTGATCAGCACTCCAACAGACTTTTTTATGGTAATGGAATATGTGTCTGGAGGTGAATTGTTCGACTACATTTGCAAACATGGGCGGGTGAGTGTCATATTTTCTAGTGTATCTCTCAACCCCAAGCTAAGAAAGTGGAAGGAATTGGTAGTAGCTAGCCACAGACATTTCCAGTTCTTTAATTGTCTCTGTAGCACTGACTACACATACAAGACCTATTTCTTTTCTTGAGAAGTATGCTTTTTGCATACTGATTTGGAAACTATATCACACTTAATCAATTCTTGTGCTTTTCATAATCTTTGTATAAAATCATCTTGAAGCTTCAATTATGTTCTTTTCTTAGCGTTTTCATATAAATTCTGTTTTAGTCGGCTGTACTGACTCCCCCAAAACATTATGCATATTAATATTGGTTGAAAATTAAACATCATTGCCATGTAGCCAAGCCAAGCCAAAAAAAAAAAAATCCATTGAATACTATTTTGAGGTTTGGCAAGATTATAGATGGTTTGCTTTGTCTGATTTGTTGGATTTCTAATTAGTCGATTTTAATTAGCCTGATCAGTTATATTTAGACTTGTTACAAAACTGAAGTGCATAATAAATGATGCCCCAGATAGTCTTGATGCAGCTTCTTTTTCTGCTTGCTAGGTTGAAGAGGTGGAAGCTCGCCGGCTCTTTCAGCAGATCCTGTCTGCTGTGGATTACTGTCACAGGCATATGGTTGTCCATAGGGACCTGAAGCCAGAGAATGTGCTGCTGGATGCCCAGATGAACGCTAAGATAGCTGACTTTGGTATGCCACTCCAGGGTTGCTCAGAGCTGTTAGTGCCTGTAAAACGCACCAGTATCTACACTTACAGAACTAAGAGCTTACCATTCGCCCTTACAAATCCTGCACTACAAAAGGGATTGATTGCAGTTTACACTGGCCTGTTTTGTTTATTTAAGTCCACTTAAACAGTAGTGAAGTTTCTAGAAAACACGTCAGAAGGCCACATCAAGACAGATCCACTTAACATGCCTTTCCTCCTAAGGAAATGGTACCCGTTTTATTTTATTTTATTTTATTTTATTTTATTTTATTTTATTTTATTTTATTTTATTTTATTTTATTTTATTTTGGGAGGGGAGTGCTGGGAAGAGAAAGATCCCAAATTCCTTTGAAAAATTTGTTGATACAGTGGATGCTTTTCTGATAAATGGACATAAACAAGTGTGTGGACATTTGTACTCAGCTTTAAAAGCTTTGTGCTGCTTCTGAACTGATCCAGGAAAGTCCTGTAAGCCTTAGGGCAGTATCTAATAACTTATGAGTAAATGGGACGTCAGTCCTTGGTCAGAGAGAAGGTAAAATGTACATTTTTAATCAGCATACACTTTCTGGCATAAACACATCTGGAAAGGCTGCCACAGTGGATGTTTGAGGAAAAGACAGGATGTGACCCTCAGGAGAGAATGATGGGAGGTGTGCAGTTCAGGGTTGCATTGCTGCAGGCTTTTTGTCTGTTTGTCTTGTACCTGTTTTTAAACTAGCTTTACTATTTCTCTTTAAACTCTTCTAGTAAGTAGTTTAGCTGGAGTTTTGGTTCAGAAGATTATTTTTACTGTGTTGAATCAAAGCTCTCTAATTATAAACCTTTCCCAGGAAGTTGAAACAGGAGGCTCCACCTGGATAGCAGTGAGACCATATCTCCAAGGAAGCCGAACTGCTTATCAGCTGGATCTGGTCTGCTGTCTAATTATAATTAAAAAAAAAATAGACTTTTACTACGTAGCCCTGGCTAGTCTGCAACTTGCTAGACCAAGTTGACCTCAGACTCACAGCGCTCCTCCTTTCTGTCTCCTGAGTGTTGGCATTAAAGATATAATACCCAATTACAACCTTTTAAGAAAGACTTTTAAAAGCAGTTTTCATTTATTTGTTTTTTAAGTAGCAGCCTATATTTTATTTCTTCATATAAAGAAGTAGATAATATATGGTGCTTCTATTTTTGAAAACAGTAATATAATTTCAAATAATCTTTTTTGGTATGTGTGAAATGAGTCAAAGTTTTCCTGTAGTGCCGTTCATTCCATCTGCACGTGTGGTGCTCTTTAGCATTCTGTGTAATGATGTGCTTTCCCTAAA
The DNA here is from genome assembly GCF_008632895.1 of Mastomys coucha. NCBI lineage: Eukaryota > Metazoa > Chordata > Mammalia > Rodentia > Muridae > Mastomys > Mastomys coucha. The sequence goes on along the minus strand of NW_022196900.1, from coordinate 64,292,379 downwards.
ATGATTTATTTCTAGTCTAAAAGCAGCTTTCAAATTAGTAACGCACTAATTTAAAGATTAGTGTGTGTCCCTCTGTGTTTGTGTGTGTGCGTGGGATGTCTGTAGGGATATTTGAAAGAATACAGATGTGCATGTTGGACAGAGGGCAAGACTCCAGAGTCAGTTCTCTCTGGTCTCCCCTTTATGATCCATGGATTGAATCGAGGTTGTCAAGTTTGCCCACTGAGCTGTCGTGCCACCCACCATTACATTTAAACAAAAATAATGAATATGACTTCTGAAGCATGCAATAATTGAGAGTTTTCATTATAGGTTTACCTGTATGTTCTATATTCATCATCTGATAAATCACTTTCATTTTCAGGACTATCTAATATGATGTCAGATGGTGAATTTCTACGAACTAGCTGTGGATCACCAAACTATGCAGCACCTGAGGTCATCTCAGGAAGGTAATAGTTTTAGTGATAAGTAGGCTTTTTGTGACCTTGCATCCATTTTAGTAATATTTAATTGTATTTTCTTTGGGAAAAGTTTTTTTTTAACATAAGAGAAACAATTGTTCACTTATTTTTTATTATAAGCAGAATAGTTAATTTTTAAAACTCCCTGTAGGCATTCTAAGACATGTGTTTATACATTTTGATTTAATATATATGTTCATGTATTTTGTTTATTGGTAAAGGCAGAGGCAGATCTTGTGCAATGTCTATTTTCTAATCTAGAAAATGTCAGATAGCTATAAAGATTTGCTAACATTTAAGTCATTGTCTTTACGTAGCAGACATAATTATTTAATAGTGTTTCACACACTCTCCAGGCAGTTGTTTTCTATTCTGTCTTTGTAAGAGTGAAATTTGGGTGACAATATGATTTCAAGCAATTAAACTACACAAATGGAGACAGTGAAGTCCCTCATGTAATTAGCTCAATGGTGCATCAGGAAATATTTTCAGAGGCTGCAGAGATAAAGTGAAGCCATTTCAGAGTGACTAGGGTCTGGTTTTGCAAGTGAGCAGAATGTATTGAGAGAAGTACTGAGTAGGTGTTTACACATAGACTTTGTGAGAGTCTTAGTTCACCTGGGCTTCTGAAGAGCACCATACACCATCTTAATGAACAACTGCAGCCTGCCTGTCCTAGCTCTGTAGCTCTACACACAGCTCTGCTGTGTGTAGGGCCTTTCCTCAAAGCTCACTGTCTCTTACTGTATACCTGTGTGGTCAAAGGGTAATGGAACCTCTCTGGGGTAGTCTTTTATAGGGCTTTAACCTTCTTTATGAGAGTTCCATCTCAGGGCCAGATCTCCCCAACTAACCACTTCCTTATAGCATCAGTTTGAGGTTAGAGTTTCAGCTGGTCAGTTTTAGGGAACACATTGATACAGTAAGGAGCTTGGGTGATATAGCAAACGCTGTATATTAGGGGCAGCACTCTAGTGAAGCCAATTATGTTCTTTCCACTGGAGCTGTAGACATTTTTTTACCTCACACAAGAGTTTGATTTTGGAAATGTGCTGTTGGAAATGTTAATATAGAAGAAGGGCAAGACAAAAATAGTGAGAGGCGTGCGGTGCAGAGCAGAGCTGTCCTGATCTGAGCTGTCTAGAGCCCAGCTGACTGTCTAGAGCCCAGGTGCCTTAGTCCAATGAATTAACCAATGATTTTGAAAGAAAGTAGTAGGAATTCTGTCATACAAGGGCTGGAGAGATGGCTCCATGGTTAAGAGAACTTGTTCTTCAGAACCCAGGTTTGATTCCCAGTACCCACACAAGGGCTCACAACTCCCAGGGACTCGGACACTGTCTTCTGACCTCTCTGGGTATCAGACACACAAGACATACATGCAGTCAAAATACTCATATGTTTAAGATAAAAATTTAAAAATAAATAAATAATGTTTTAGAAAAGATGTTATACAAATTAAACATTGTCTATATGGTGCTAGTTAAGTACTTTAATATTTAAACTTTTGTTTAAAATGTGTGCAAAATTTCTGTTATCTAATCATTTTCTTTCTTGTAGTGGTTCTGGGGGTGTGAAGCACTATCTATTATTTTTTCCCTTTTTCTTGTAGTTTGTGCTTATCTACTTTAATGTTCCCTTAAAGAAATAAGATAGAAAGTGTACATGTTTGTGTTTGTTAGCTGGTTTGTTTCTGAGACAGGGTCTTAGCATGTTACCCTGGATGGCTTGGGACTGTCTAGATCAGGCCTTGGTAAAACTCAGAGATCTGTCTGCTTCTGCATTCTGAATGCTGGGATTAAAGGCATGCACCGTCTGCCTGGCCAGAAAGTATAATGCATTTTAATTAGCACTTATAGCTAATTTTAACAAATAAAAATACGTCTTTTGACATATTTGTGTAATAGTTGGGCTGATAACTTTCTATGAAGAGTAATTATTGAGGTTTGGAAATTGCTATATGTTTCAGTGAAGACCTTAAATAGCCATATAACCAAGTTTGTTTTGCATTTATCATGTATATAAGCAGGATACTAACAGTGAGGGGAAATGATACCTACACTTAGGCCTGTGCCTTCCTTCCTCAGGCTGTATGCAGGTCCTGAGGTTGATATCTGGAGCTGTGGTGTTATCCTGTATGCCCTTCTCTGTGGCACCCTCCCCTTCGACGATGAGCACGTGCCTACGCTCTTTAAGAAGATCCGAGGGGGTGTGTTTTACATCCCAGACTATCTCAACCGTTCTATCGCCACTCTGCTGATGCACATGCTGCAGGTGGACCCCTTGAAGCGAGCGACTATCAAAGACATACGGTGATTATAGTTTTGGGCATTTTGCACATTTTCTCATTGTAGTAGTAATAGTGATACTAGAATATTTGCACTCACCCAGGAGGATGAGGCAAGAGGGTCGCCAGTTCAAGGCCAGCATGGGCTGTAATATGACTGTCTTAATGACAAGGAGTTTAAAATTTTTGACTTATGCAAACCTGGTTATGTGACTTACCTTTCAAATGTCTTACACTGCTTGTGTGCCTATTGGCATAAACAGCACAACATCTGAGGCCTGTGTGAGAAGGATCTAGTCTCCTAGAGTCTCATCTTGCCTTCCCAACCACATGCCTTACCTTAGATTTTAGGTTCTGTGTCCTCGATTATATTATTATTCTGACCCTCATTATTTTCTACACCCTCTCACCTGATAGCTTTTGAACCATTCTTTTATGTTTCTGCTCATTTGCCCCCCTCCCTCAGCTTTGTGGAATCCTTCCTGGTCCCTCACGCTGTGTAGGAGCTTCTGATTGTGTAAGGCAGCCTTCAGCTCATGCCTTCTTATTTCGCTTTCATACAGTGTCTGTTCTTTCTCAGAGTGCCTCTCCTCTCAGGGAACAAACTGTCTTAAGAACCTCTCTATTTACTTCCCTGCTCCTTGACTGTTACAGAAAGTAGAAGTTTAGAAGAGATCTGGAGACATTTCAGATGTGAAGAGTGGAGAACTTTGTTTTGGGTGTTGTTGGTGATGTACTGCATTGCCTTTTCTTGAAGCCTTACCACCGTGTTATAGCTGGCTTACCCTCTTTATTTATAGTATCAAATACAGCGAAAATGCTGTAAACCCAGAACTAAAGAATAAGCACAAAATGTGTCTGTCCACGGTCAGCTCAGATGCATGTATTGCCCCTACCCATACTTTCCACATCCCCAGCTTCCCGTCTCCCCATACCCCTACCTCCTGTATTTCCCTTACACCGTTTATGTCCCACTTGTTTGGTTTCCATCCTGACCTTTCTCCATTAAAGCCTTGTATTTCCTGTCTTATGGGCTCCTTTCTAGTTTTCCTGGCGTTCTATCCATACTATCTTTTAGAAGCTAGAATCCTAATTGGAGAGGACATAGAATATTTGTCTCCCTGAGCCCCACTATGGTTATCTTACTTAGTATATTTAAGAAAATAACTGTTGTTACATTTTTGATTCAGTAGTCACTAGTGGATTTGCTGTGGAGAATCACTTGATTGTTGAGGAGTTAACTATTGTACTGGCAGGAATGATGTAGTGCCTTCTACACATTCTTTATGTGTTTAGAAGGCTTTTGTCTCATCTAAGGTTTCAGAGTGTTGTTTCCAAACACATTTCTGACATCTTTTGAAACCTTTCCCCTTTTGCCCTAAAGCCAGAGGAACTGTTTTGATCCAAGTCCTGTGGGCCAAGTTCAGCCACTGTTTGATCCAAGTTCAGAGGGTGGCTGAGGTGGTGGTCCCTGAAGGCTGCTGCAGGTCTTGTGAGCAGGATGGCATTCTTTTCACATTCCTCATTGCTGGGACTAAATACCTGGCAAGAGGCAGTTTAAGGGAGGAAGGACTTAAACTTGGTTCAGTGCTTGAGGAGATGTAGTAGTCCATTGTGTGGGGAAGACAAGCCTGAGGGGCTGGTCATGCTGCATCTGCAGTTAGGAAGCACAGTGGATAGAAAGGACACTAGGCTCAGAGGCCCACCCCCGGTGGCCTACGTTGTCAACTGAAGCTCCACCTCCTAACAGATTCTACAACCTATGCAAGCACGTGTCCTAACGTAGACACCTGTAGGGATGGCACATTTCATGTTCAAACCACAACATTGTTTTCTCTCTGTCTTGTTCCAGTTCCAGGCCTTGTGCATAAGAATGTACAGCTGTAAAACTGCTCCCAGATCTAGTTATGGAAATGAACCAACAGGGGTGGGGGAAACTCTGTTCACAATTCTTTGGAATAAATAGTTCTTCTAATTGGGTTTTTCTCAGAAGAAAAATTAGACTTGCTAATATATTTGTACTTGCTTATATAAGTACTTGTAAATTTAGAATAGTAAAAGAATTCTGTTATTTATTCTTTTTGTTTTGTTTGTTTTTTGTTTATTTTTATTTTTTTTTGAGACAAGGTTTCTCTGTGTAGCCTTGGCTGTCCTGGAGCTCACTCTGTAGACCAGGCTGGCCTTAAACTCAGAAATCCACTTCTGCTTCCCAAGTGCTGGGATTAAAGACGTGCGCCACCACTACCTGAATTCTGCTATTTAAAAACAATTATTCATATATTTATAGACTTTAGTGGAAAATTGTAAATAAATCTATTGGGATGAATTAATTGACCCATAGGAAGTGCTATAAAATAGTGATATTTTAGGCTACAGAGATGTCTTAACCATTACATGATAAAGCTTACAGCCAAAGGACAAAGTAATAACACTTTTATACTTAAAGTAATAACTTAGATTTATAATTCCCACTAATTTATGTTTATGCTCAATATTTCAATATGAAATTTTTTTGTTGTTGTTTTGTTTTGTTTTTCAAGACAGGGTTTCTCTGTGTAGCCCTGGCTGTCCTGGAACTCAATCTGTAGACCAGGCTGGCCTCGAACTCAGAAATCCACCTGCCTCTGCCTCCCAAGTGCTGGGATTATAGGCGTGTACCACTACCGCCTGGCAATATGAAAAATTTTAATTTGATAAAGTATACTTTAAAAGGAATAAAAGTTAAAAGTTTTGACAGTTGATACATAGCAAGCATTTTGCTATACGTTTAATATATTTTGTTACACTGACTTTTTCAGAGGTAGTTATTATTTTCATTTTACAGCAGTAAACTGAAATTGAGGTTGTGTCATGACTTAGTTATATGTCCCTTTGTTTCTAAGTATAAGTTACTTTGAGCTATGGACCACATTTTTATATTAAAATATATCACATGCATGTGTGACATATATTTATAATATGAATTATCCTTATCCAAAACCCAGAAATGCTTTAAATTCAGAAGTTTTAGAGCCTAAAAAATTTGAGATTTGGGAGCATTAAGAGTTTGGATTTTCTGGTTGGAGATGTTCAACTGTCTGCACAATATTCTCTTCAGCAGTCATGTTAGAAAAATGTCTCTACTTATTTGCTTATTTAATTGTTTTTGCTTTTCTTCCAATATGTGTTTAACATCTGCTGTGTGAGAGGTCCTAAGTTGAGTGCTAGAAATACAGTGATAAACAGGAGAGACATATGGTCTTGGAAATCTAAGATTTGTTTCCTTCAGCTTTTTTAGACCTAGTAGTAGCATTAATAGTAGTATTAAAATTATTGTGCTTGGAAACAGTGGATCGGAAGCCTCACTGTGGATGTGGATAGTGGTTTTTTTCCTGATTACTAGTCGTGAGCTTATTCCTTAACATATTTCGTTTTTAATTCCTCCCCATTTATAGTGAAATCATTGAGAAGGTAATCTCAGATTAAGCCATGTGAGTTTGCTACTTTTGTAAGTGTAAAATTAATTGAATATCAGAACCTTCAACTATTCAACTTAATTGTATGCATGTATATTTATGTGTGCAGATATACATGTACATGGGTGCCCATGTGTGTGGTAACCAAAGGACAACTGTCCATGCTTTCGTGCTGTTCCTCAGGTGGTATCTAATCTTTTTTTTGAGAAAAGGTCTCTCTGGCCTGGAACTCACCAAGTTGGATAGGCAGGCCAGCCACTGATCCCAAGGAACCCGTTTCCCCAAGTCTTAGAATCAAGTTAATTTGAAACTTGGCTAAGTGTGCTGACTTGTATGTGCCTTCTAGCATTTGGGAGGCTAAAGGGCAGGATGATTGTAAGCTTGGGGCTAACCTAGGCAATGTAATAAGATATTGTCCTAAATACTTTCATTTCTTTGAAAATTAATACTTTTTATTTTGATGTATTTTTATATATTCATTTCCCCTCCCCCATCTCCTCCCTTATTCCACATCCATCTGACTTTCTCTCTCTCTCTCTCTCCCCCCCACCCCCCCTCTCTCCCTCTCTCTCTCTCTTTCCTTTCTCTTTTTCTCTTTAGCTTTGGAGTCCAGCTACTGCTATCCCTATAGTATTTAGTGTCTGGTCATCCAGTGGAGCCTTTTAGACCTACCAGGGTTCACAGTCCATAAAGAGAGCTAACCATAGCTTTTTAGCTGGGGGTGAGAATTCATGCCCACTTCCCTTCTCCATGCTGGGCTTTTGTCTGGCCCGAGCTTGCCTTGCCTAGGGGATAAGACTCTATCTTAAGTGCTCTTGTGTGTGTGTGTGTGTGTGTGTGTGTGTGTGTTACCCAACTTTGGTTGCCATTCCAGATATCTGGAATATTAAACAATAGGCACTGATTTTTTTTTAACAGATACTCGGTGGCTTTCAGTAATATAATTCTAAGTCACATCAAAGACAAAGCCATATATGGAAGTATTCAGGGAATTGCTAGGTGTCTTAGGCTTTCTGTTGCTGTAATAAAACACCATGACCAAAGAAACTTGGGGAGGACAGGATGCATGTCCTACACTTCCAGGAAACTGTCCCTCACTAAGGGGAGTCAGGGCAGGAACTCAAGGCAGGAACCTGGTGGCAGGAACTGAAGTAGAGACCATGGAGTAGAGTTGGTTATTGGCTTGCTCCTAATGACTTACTCAGCCTGCTTTCTTATACAATTTAGGACCACTTGCCCAGAGGTGGTATCACCTACAATGGGCTGGGCCGTCTCACATCAATCATTGTCACCGCCCCTCTGTCCAGCGGAAATAAGGAGGCAACAATGAGCTCTTCTCCATGCAGTTTATTCAGGAACCTTGTACTACAGAATCATTCGTTCATCTTTTCTTCTTTTTTAGCTAGCTTCTTCTATATTCTTCTATATCTTCTTCTTACATCTTACTAGTTACATCTTACTTCTATTCCCTACATCTTACTTCTTACTCCTATTTCCTACATCTTACTTACTCCTATTCCCTACATTTTACTTATTCCTATTACCTACATCTTACTTACTCCTATTCCCTACATCTTACTCCTATTTCCTACTTACTCCTATCCCCTACATACATCTTACTTCTATTCTTACATACATCTTACTTCTATTTCCTACATCTTACTTCTATATCTACATCTTACTTCTATTCTTCCAGCCCCCAGCCCTTGTGGGTTAAATACTTTCCCTGGTCCCAGTCAGCATCGACTACATGGCAAAGCATAATAGGCTGCAGGAAATCATGCCAGCTTGCATCATAAACTAGAGGCACTCAGCTTCTCCAACTAAGGGCTTGTTTATCAATGCTCTCTGCTCTGGCCGGAGACCAGGTGTTCAATATATATGTATAGGGTGGCAGCTGCGGCTCCCCACAAATCATTAATCAAGAAAATGCCCAACAGACTTGCCTATGGGCCAATCTTATCCAGCTGTTTTTTCAGTTGACATTCCCTCTTCTTAGATATGTCTAGATTTGTGACAACTTGACAAAGAACAACCAGCACACTTGGTATGTAAAAGTGGAGGACAACGATATTTCACTACTCCATCCTTGTTATTCCAGTGATTTTCCTCCGCCATGTTGAGCATGAGGCTGTTGGATTTTTAAGGCTTCTTGCAGCTGAAAAGGATGGGTGCTTAGGAGCGGCAGCATAAAAACTCATGTCTCACTTTCTTACTGAAGTTATGAAGCCAGTGTTAAGTGAAACTCTGAGATCATTACAATCCACTGGGAAATTTTTATAGTTATAAAGGTTAATTTGACAGTTTTGCTACAACTGTCTACAATACTTGATTTCTTTTACGATTCTGTCCCATGTCTCACCACTCTTATGATATTGGACCAGAGCGGTTCTTATAACATGACAAAACCCTTTGTTGTTCGAGATATTTTCACTTATTGTGCCTTTTGATTCAATAACTGACCTCTGTGTGCTGGTTAGCGACTGCTGATGGTTCTGCTGAGTGCTCAGATGTTAGCTTGAGTGGCTTTCCTACCCAGCCTCCCATTCTGACACACAGGCTTTCATTTACTGTTTTTCTACCTCCAGGTTTTATCAGAATATTTGTGTATTTGTAACCAATTATTTTTAATATTTGTTTACATTCATCTGGTATATAATCTCTGGAGACTTTTGATAGCAGTCATGATATTAGACATAAAGGTCCAGAAGTGAGGGAAAGTGAGGTTAAGAGAGCAGTGTGCAAACATCTTAGTTTTAGTATCTCTTTACACTCTTAAAAGTTATTGAGAACACCAAAGAATTTTTTAATGAATAATATACCAGTAGTTAGCATATAATAATTAAAATTAGAATTAAGTTTACTTAAAATCTATTCATTTCATGAATCATGTCTTTTTAGAAACAAATAACTAAGGTTGCACCTAGAGCCTGTGCTTCCTAGGCAAGCTCTCTACTCTGAGCTACATCTCTCTTCCCTCCCTATCTGCTTTTATATTTTGAGATAAGCTCTTCCTAAATTACCCAGAGTGACCTTTAGCTTCTTTTTTAGCTGAAGCAAGCCTTGAACTTGAGATCCTTCTGAATCAGTCTTCTGAATATCTAAGATAATAAGTGTAGTGGAAAAACTTTTCAGAAACATTTTGAAAAGCATCATCTTACAGTTTTATAAATCTTCTTAATGCCTAGTTTAAAAGCAGCTAGATTCTCAATCTACTTCTTCATTTAATCTTGTAATATTTTATATTCATTGTAGTTACTGAGGAAAATGTGGGCTCAGGTAAGTGGTTGGAAATAAAGGAGTATTTTATAGCCATCCACATAATAGTGGTGCTCTTTGATACTAAACCAAAGTTTAGCATACTAACGTTTTTAGTATCAACTGAGAAAAACATGAAGCTTTGTATTTTACCACATTATAGTTATATAATAATGTTTTAAATTTTAAATGACCTTCTCACACATGTATAAATCTGTCACATAATTGGGAAATCTTGCATTATTGAAATATACAGATTTTCAACATTTCATTTTACACTATAAAAATCAGGTTCAGTATGATCAATATTAACAATCAGAATATCTTTTAGATCTTGAGAAACCATCAAACTCTAGGAGGCAGGAACAAATTACTATACATCATCTAGATTTGCTTGGAAACTTAGATTCTAACACTGGCTTCAAATATTGCCACTCATTTTTCTCAAAGTGACAGATCCACTTTGTTCATTTTTAGGGAAATATCTTGAGCCTAAATATCTGTTTTTATTCAGGGATAGAGATTAATTAACTGGAGTAGGGCCACATAGTCAATAGGCAGAACTGGGTCTAGAGACCAGTATTTTAGAGTCTATGTTGTATTGCCACATGTCTAAATTATGTGGGACTTATCAAAGCATGTTCTTATAATAGTGTATATGGTGTTTTTCCTAGAGAACATGAATGGTTTAAACAGGATTTGCCCAGTTACCTATTTCCTGAAGACCCCTCCTATGATGCTAACGTCATTGATGATGAGGCTGTGAAAGAAGTATGTGAGAAATTTGAGTGTACAGAATCAGAAGTGATGAACAGTTTGTATAGTGGTGACCCTCAAGACCAGCTTGCAGTGGCTTATCATCTTATCATTGACAATCGGAGAATAATGAACCAAGCCAGTGAGTTCTACCTCGCCTCTAGTCCTCCAACAGGTTCTTTTATGGATGATAGTGCCATGCATATTCCCCCAGGCCTGAAACCCCATCCAGAAAGGATGCCACCTCTCATAGCAGACAGCCCCAAGGCACGATGTCCACTGGATGCTCTGAACACAACTAAGCCCAAATCTTTAGCTGTGAAAAAAGCCAAGTGGCATCTTGGAATCCGAAGCCAGAGCAAACCGTATGACATTATGGCTGAAGTGTACCGAGCTATGAAGCAGCTGGATTTTGAATGGAAGGTAGGAAATCACAATGTACTAAGGCTGTTTGTACAAGAGATTTTTCTTACATAATAAGTTGTCAAAGAGGTTGAGTATTGCGGGTCACACAAAGTTGGTTTTGATTTAGAAGTAGTTGTAGCAGGCTTCATGCTTTTGGTTGACATGGTTCATTCTTTTAAATTATATAACACATACAGTCGAAACATAAAGGACAAAGAGCTATTGATGCTGGGAATGTATTTCGATTTCCAGCATAGCGTTCTTGGCCATGCAGTTGAAGTTATCTGCAAAAACAGCTCACCTCTCTCAGCATGGTTCATAGCAACAAATGTCAGAAATCTTGAAAGGCAATTTCTTTTAACTTTTTTCTCTTTTCAGAAAGTTTTGTTTTCTCTCTATGCTTTTTTGGCATAGATGGTGGATGACTAGAGAAGCTAATGTTTGGTATATATTATGCTGTCAAGACATGTCCATTCAGTCAGCAAATACTCTTCTCCAAGTTGAGAAATTCTCTCATCTGGCCTTTAAAATCCTTGCATTTTAGTTGCTTTATTCATGCTGTGACATAATACCAGACAGAAGAAAGTGGGGGGAGGGAGGGAGAAGGGAGAGAGGAAGAGGGGAGGAAAAGAGGGGTAGGGAAGATTTACTCAGACTCACTGTTTGAGGACAAAGGCCATCACAGCAGGACATCGTGGAGGCAGGGGTGTGAGGCAGAAGATGAGTTATGTTCTGTTCAGTCGGGAAGCAGAAAGCACTGCTGCTGGTGCTCAGCCCACTTCCTCCCTTAGTTCAGGACTCCAGCATATGGAATGGTGCTGCCCACATTTAGTCTAGACCTTCCCACTTCAGATTCCCTCAGCTAGGAAATCTCTTACAGAAGACATGCCCGGGGGTGTGTCCTTGAGGTGTTTGTAGACCTTGTTATGATGACAGTATTAACCATCACCAATACTGTGGTCAGCTTCGTACCAGATCATATCATTTCAAAGCTATAACCTTCCATCTCTTCTTCCTACAGAATCATAACCATCTCATGATATAAAGGACATTCAGTACAACTTCAGGTCCTGAAGGTCTTTAGCAGTGCCAACACTGTTCAGTATTAACTATCATACTTCATTATGGCATATTTTTATTACTATCAGCACATAGTTTTACTTTCTTTTAAATTTAGCATTTCATTGCAGTTTAACTCTATTTGAACATGTATGGGACATTTTAAAAATAAGATATCCCTTTAACTGTGGTTCTTTTCTGAGGGTAATGAATGTGTGTTTTATCTATCTATATCTATCTATCTATCTATCTATCTATCTATCTATCTATCTATCTATCTATCTATCTATCTATCTATCTTTCCCAAGATAGGACAGGTCCCACTATGTCTTTGTGGTATCCTAGAACTCATGTGTAGACCAGTTTGGCCTTGAACTCATAGAGATCCATCTTCCTCTTTCCTCCAAGTGCTGAGATTAAAGGCATGTGCCACAACTGGCCTGTTTTAATTTTTAGCAACTTCATACGTGTATAAAAAAATGAATTCTTGTTATTTTCCCAACTCTCTCTTAATCCCCCAGCCCCAGTAACCCAGCTTTTCTCCACTTGTTCCCTTCCAGATTCATGACTTGTGGTTTTGTTGTATGAGTCATTAAGGAGAAAAAAATTCAAATGTATCATATAAATATTCAATAAATCTTAATACATCAGTTTTAGTATGCTTTCATTTATTATTTTACATGATTAAATAAACTAACATTTACTTAAACTTAAGCCCATCTCCTTTTTCTGAAGCTATTTTATTTAGTTAAAAAATTTTTGCTGGATGTAGTAGTTTATTGCTATAGTCCTAGCACTTCAGAAATGAAGCCTGAGGCAGGAGAATTTCTATAGATTTAAGACCAGTGTGGGACCCTGTCTTACTATGTAAATATGTAAATAAAAGATGCCAATATGTTTCAAATATCCATGGAAATTAAATTCTGAAGACCCAGAATTCTCTTTAGCTAAGCTTTGGTTTTCTGTCTCTAAAAGATAGTAAGAGCGTCCTCTGGTATTGTGATATTTGGGTTTTATTGCTCTACCTGATGTAAACCACTAACATTTAGTTCTCAGTTATTCCTTCAAAGCGATTGAAGAAAAGGCAACTAAGATTATTATTAACACTCTAGAAAGGATCCATATCTGAGTTAAAGGCTCGGCTATAGGATCTAAGTTTTTAACAAATGTTGTTGTTAGTGAGATTAAATATACCAAATTATTTGTAACATAGAGGAGTCAGCCATACATTCTTCTCTCCCTCACCCATATTTGCTTTTGATGTTCTTTGCTAAGATGGGAGACATGGTGTAGTTTTAAATTTTTATTTATTTCCGGTTTTAGGTAGTGAATGCCTACCATCTTCGAGTAAGAAGAAAAAACCCAGTGACTGGCAATTATGTGAAAATGAGCTTACAGCTTTACCTGGTAGACAATCGGAGCTATCTTCTAGACTTTAAAAGCATTGATGGTAAGGAGGCCAGCAGGAATGAGTCCTGAGAAATAAAACTTGGCACAATGTGACCTAGTGTTAAAGACATGGTGGGTGGGTCCTCTACTTAAAGCAGATCTAAACAAAATATAAGTAAAATCAAACATGCAGTTTAGCAGAAAATAAGTTGCCAAGGATCTAAGGTATTTTCAGATGTATGCCTATTCCTTTTCATTTCCTTATAAATGCTGCATCTTCTAAATCAGGAACATCACAGTCCTACCTAAGCTCCCTGCTCAGATCCGTGTTACCCCCCTTCTCCTGCAGCAGCTTCCCCTTCCCGGGAGGACTTGGGCAAGCAAGTGCTAGGCTGTTGCTATGTTTACTGTTCTTTGGTCTTTTCAGATGAGGTGGTGGAGCAGAGGTCTGGTTCTTCAACACCCCAGCGCTCCTGTTCTGCTGCTGGCCTCCACAGACCACGGTCAAGTTTTGATTCCAGCACAGCTGAGAACCATTCCCTTTCTGGCTCTCTCACTGGTTCTTTGACCGGCAGCACTTTGTCCTCAGCTTCCCCACGCCTGGGCAGTCACACCATGGATTTTTTTGAAATGTGCGCCAGTCTTATCACTGCTCTAGCTCGTTGATAACCCACCCTTGGTCTCTGTCTTTCTGTCACTGCACTGTGAAATCACATACACTCTTTAAATTATTATCGCATTCTCGTTATTACATGCTCTGCAATAGAAGTTGGTGTGAACATTCCCAGGTGACATGCAGTGCTATTGAAATCACTGAAAACACAGAAATCCGGCATTCTGTTTACTTTTAGAACTTTGTAACTCTACTGTGCCTATGCTAAGTTTGCATAGGTAGCAATGGATGAGTGCTGGTGATGTTTGTTAACTTACACCTGTGAATTCACCACACATGACGAGCACACCTCACTGATGAACCAGCTGAGGTAGGGGTGGTTCGGTGGGCCTCCTTCCTTTGTGTTTAGTGTATGTAAACCCAGTTTGCCTCCTACATTTCAGCAACTGTCAGGCTGTCTAGGCACCTCTTGCAAAAGAAGATTAAGACATAGAATAACTGTTAGGGAAATATTATTTAAATGTAGAAATCTGAAAATCCTGTTCCCCTAAATATCAGAAACCAAAGTCTTTTAATTCTTTCTGCAAGTACTGCCTAGTATTAGCCATAAAGACTGTGTTTCTGATAATAGGAGCCCAGTCTCCCAGCTTTCTGACATTTGTGCAAGGCCCCTAGTTAAATCCCACCACCACTGAGCAATACAAAACCATGCAAAATTAGTACACAGGCTAATGAGACAAGCAAAATACCAATTGTCTCTTAAAAGAAAATTCTACTCTCTGATCTTGTTTTGTGTTTATGAGACTGGGGGAGCTGGGGGAGGGCTGGTAGTCATGGCCCTCTGGCATGTTTGCTAATGGGCTTGAAATTTGTTATTGATGCCACCCCCTCCCTCCATCTTCCTCAGTAGCCACTGTCTTTGCTCGTTGCTTTCCTTTTCTTTAATCCTTCAGTTCAAAACCTTGCTTTGGCCATCGGGTCTTGTGTATACTTCCAAAGCTTGATCTGCTGTGACCTTCACTGTTGAACCTGATTGGACAGGGAAGCCTTAAATATTTAAAAGTATATTCTCCTGGAATAAGTATATGTGTTGTTTACATACATATATGTATGTATTGACACATCAGTACTTTGAATCAAAAAAAAAAAAACAAACTTTTTTGTGCAAGTTTTTTTTTAATTTAAGATTAAAAAAACACTGTATAGCAGGATAAAGTTAATTGATTATATGTTGTTTTGGTAAAAGTATTTTAAATTATGTGTAATTTATCTAATAATTATTTATTCATTTATTGTATTTATGTTGTAATTATCAAAATCATTGATCTGATTCACCCTAGAAAATATTAAGCTCTTGAAAAAAAAAAAGCAACATTGCCTTGACAGGTTTCTCTTCACCAAAAATAGTATATTTTCTATTTACCAAGAAGTAAATGAGACTGTTAGACTAAGTTTTTCATGTGATTATAGAAAACAAGTTTGTCTATCTTTAAATAGTTTTTTGAATCAGGAATTTGCATCATATCGCATCAGATAACTTTGTAGTTCTTTTAAAAAGATAGTCAATATTTAGCACTCCAACTTCTCAATAGTAAAATAAAAGAATCTTTGCTCACTGATTGAGAAAGTAACAGGGTGGACAATTTAAGGTACCTTAAGGTTTAACCTTTGAAAGATTGCCATCTTGTGGCAATAGATGGTAATTTTAGTAGTTATTTTAATACCAATACTTAGTACTGGTTTGTCTAATGTGTTTTATGAATGTGGCATAATTTTGGCTTCTCCAAATGTGTATGTATCCTTTTTTTGTGGGGTGGGGGAGACCACCTCATAACGTTTGCCTAATTATGACATGGAAGACCTTGAAATAAGGAACCGGTTGGATTCCTTACCTCTAATAACTGCATGCACAACAGTTATGAAGGCAGAAAGCATGCAGAATGTTCTCTAGTGAATTTAAACCAAAATTACTTTATATGAATGATCATGATGCTATTCAAGAGCTAAAAGTTATTTACTATTGTCTTATTCATTCCAGTATTTATGAATGCCCAGGTTGACAGTTACCTTTTGAATTTTAGGAGAACTGAAGGTCATTTTGTTTCTTTTAACATTTTAAGACATAATTATTTACTGAATCTAGGTGATAGAGTAAATTGCTTTTCAGAGAGAATTCAGTGACTCATCTTGAAAAGCAGAGACTAGAATTTAGTCACAGCATAGGGGTTTGTTGCTCTTGGCAACAGAAGGAAAGAATTTTTTTGCAAATTCCCAGCTCCCACATTTCAGTCAATGCTGTGGGTATGGTAGGTACTGAGTTAGAGCAGTCTATCCTCCTGGATCCTAGGGAGAATTACTGTTGGGCTAGAGATGTGGGCTTTATTTATGTCCTGGAAATGGAGTCCATCTGTTTCCAAAATAGTATTTCCTAAAACAAAGAAATCCCACAGAATACTTTTGGAATACATTGTGTTCTGCTCTGTACCTTGTAGAGGACAGTGATTGTTAGCATGAAAGACTTGCAGACTTTCAGAAAAAAACAAATCACATAACCATGCGAAACCCTACTTTGCCCAAACTACTTTACTCTTTTAACACTTTTGCTGAGTATGGTTGCTTACTAGTAATACGACTGAGGAGCATGAGGCAGGAAGATACGTTGGTGCCTAACAACTAGATAGAAAGCAAGACCTTGTTTCAAATTAAAACAATAAGGAAACTTTAGCATCCCATAAGAAACTTTGAGAAATGCTTGTCTCTGAGCACCACAGACAGTATGGGCATTAGACACTGAGCCTGATGCTAATTCGGAACCACTCCGTAGACATACACACAGGTTCTTCCTAAGCCTGTGGCTTGTACCACACACTGGTTTTTCTAATCATATTGATGCTTTTTAGGTAGAAAACCTATTCCTTTTTTTCCCTTAGTGGATGACTGAAAAGTTGTAGACAAGGTTACTTCTGGAAAACCAGAAGAGCAAGAGACCAGTGACTTTCTGTTGTGGCTTCATGGAGAGCAAGCCAGTTTTATTCATTCTTCAATGGCCACTGAACATTTTCTAAGTCCTTTTATTTAGGAAACCAAAAGCTGTCTCAAATAAAATCTACAGGGAGAGAGAAAACCAAACCATTCACAAGTTAGGGTTTTGCTTTGATCAAGAAACCTTGTAAAAGACTTGCAACATCTGGTTATCTGCAGAAAGAACCTAGGAGCCTAAGCTAAGCAGAAACATTAAGACCTTCTGTGCTAGGGAATTGGGTATATGTAGCACAGTAATTCTCTACTTTATGCAAGTAAGTGTTCAAGGATATTTACTTAATTCTGGGAATACACTTTCCTTAGCTATTTTGTACTCAGGGAACACAAATTTAATACTTGAGATGAAGTAAAACAGTTTGGGAAAATGATCATAAACAACCAAATCAGATTTTTATATTGCTTTATCTGTAGTCTCTCCTAACATGTAAGCATGCTTAGTTAATGTGGGCCCCACACTGATGTTTATAAGACTTAGCAGCCTGGAACATATCTACCACAGACACCACAGCTCTGTCTGGTCACTGGTTACTATGTTAAACTCCCAGGGTGAAGTCTCATACCTAAATGTGAGATCTGCAGGTAGACTGCTTTGTGTTTGGTTTTAAAGATCTAACTCTCCAGTCTGGCAACTTGTCCTTCAGTTCCTCTGTGGCTTGTTAAGCAGGGATTATGACTTAGTAGTTCTTGGCAACTCTGTTGAAAACTTTGGATGAAAGCTATGTGTATATTAAGTGTGATCTTGGACTTGGCCTCAACTTAAAACCCTAAAATGAAAGGGATGGATACAGAGCTATCATCTCTTTGAGGTCTAAAGTCCCGCCTTGTTTACTTCTTCCGAGCATTATTGTTAGTGTTCACATTTTATGCATTTGTACCTGTATACTAGTAGGAGTGTTCTGTCTTAGTCTGAGGCATTTCAAAGGTATACTAACCATAACTACTTGGACTACTGGAATGCAAACATCAGAACTTGGCGTGGATTTAGCATGAATTAGAAAATGACTGACATGTAGCAGTGGCGGTGCTGATGCATTTCCAGGTCGGCTAGTGTGCCCTTGAAGTAACCAGTTGAGTAAGCAGGCTCGGCAATCTCTCCATATGTCACAGTGCCATACATGTATTCATGCAGTGGCGACCAATTGTTCACTGCAGTTGATCATCCTCTGGGCTGAACAGAAAGAGTTTGTTAAACATCTGATTGTCAAGTAATAGAAATAAACACTGGTGTGTTGTTTGTAAGTCCTGGAATGACATATAGTAGTTATCACTGAATGTAGTTAGTCTAATTATAAAAGCTAGTTGATTGCACTAACTTGATGTAATTTTGTGAAATATTTATGATTACATTAATTTTTATTATAAGTATTTATGAGTTATTGAGGGTTCTTAAAATCCAGAAAAATCTCTAGAACATATATTTTTTTCTGAAATTTTATTTATGTGATTTTGGTGTAGAGAGTTATATACTGGCGATGGAACCCAGGCTTCACATGGATGAAGCAAGTACTTAACTGCTGACCTAAATCCCCTGACCTTATTTACATGACTCTTAAAGTATAGTCTCTTTTCATAAAGGAAAATGAGCCCCAGTCCTATCTAAATGATCACAGTTTGTAACTGTTAGCTGAATTAGGCTTATCTAAATTTCATTTTGATAATTTTTTATTTTGTGCATAAATGAGATGACACTTTTTATACAGTGTGTCTCTATGAACTACCTAATCACTATTGGCTTGATAGAAATTCTCCAAGCCCTTTTAAACTTGGAAATGTAACTTAAGTTAATGAGCTTTAAATCATGCATATATATATGTGTATATATACATATGTATTGCATATATACATATGTATTATGTAAGCAAGTTAGCGGCATCTTTACCCGCCTTTCCTTGAATATTTGTGATGCAGTTGATGCCACTAAACAGTAATAGCATGAGGAATAGGCCCACAGTATACACTGGATTGAATTTTGATTAAACTTCTTCAGCCATAACCTGATCAGAATCAGGTCACATCCAGAAGTTATCGGACTGCAGGCCTGTATTTTGTGAGCCAACATTAATGTTTACTGACAGCCTTGCATAGCAATGCCGTTTGTGACTGCATGTGACTTTTGGTAACTGTAGTTTATGTCAAAAAGCAGTTCAAGTTTTATAGAGGTAATTCATGATTATTTGGACAAGCAGGGTGGGTAAATTCAAATATATTTAAAGTGCAATTAAGGAAATTCTAGGGTATAATATTCTTTCCAGTTTAAAAAAATAGTAAGGATTTGTAGAATGTCCTAGAATGAAAAAAATTTTTTTGAACAGATTTTTTAAAAATTAAGGTTTATACAGTGATTTTTTTTTAATTCAAGGTTTGCTACTTTGTGTTAATTTAAAATTTCAAAGAGAAGTGAAGCCTCCTAGGAAAGAATTGCATTGTTATTTTTCTCCTGCTAGTCTGAATGTGCATTTTCACAGCATAAAGTCACTTGTAAATAAGGTTTGCTACCAAATTTGAAGCCCAGTTTTTCTAAATGGAGAACATTTTACCAGAATCAAAGAGACATAGATCTGCTGTCTACACAAAGAAAGAAAGAGTCCTGGTGCCTTCTCAACTAATTGCAGAGTCAAAGTAAACATATGTTCAAAGTCTGCCCTGCCCCTTGCCCCCAGCTCCTCTGTTTTTCTATGACCTGTCCCAGACTGTCACATGGTTTGCTTCTGCCTTTTCAGTTCCACTTGACCAAACCTCCCAGCATCACCACTGGAAGTTCTTCACTGAAGACATTTTCTCTTTTGTTTATTTCACTTTTTAAAGCCACCTGGGAAAATATTTGGCTACCTTCTTAAGCATTTAAAATGAATGCAATTACTAGCAGTCTTTATATTTTAAAGTTTATAAAAGGAAATAAATTCAAAGCTAAGGACTGGATCTAATTGGATCTAATTCCCTGTTTGTTACTATGGCAACACAAGTTATGTAACCTTGTGTAGTTTTCTCTTGTACAAAATGTGGATAATAACCTACCTCACAGATGTGTGTGAGAAGCCGTTTGAAAGCCCCGAAGGAGGGGTTCATAGTCCCATCTTCAACGTCAATCTTTCCTTTTTTACTAGACACCTTTGATAATGGTAGAAAGAGTACCTTGTTTTTAGATGTCGTATGTAATAAGGGCATAGTGCTGAGAATGTTTAAGACACAATTTCACAAATCTTAGTGTTCTTACTGTAAGACACTTAAAAATTTCTTGAAAACCTCAAATGTTTAAATATCAAATCTGTCTTTTGTTTCAATAAATATTGTTATTCAAAATGTTGTCTGAAGCTGCCTTAATGTACCAAAATGTAGCTGTCAAGACTGTTCACAACTCCTCATGGTTGTACTGTTTTCAGTGTTCATTTTGAAGTTGTTATGAACTATGACCTGGAAGGATAGTATTTTGATATTATTTTGGTAGGAATGGTTGTGGTTTTTTTTTTTAATCACGTTTAACCATTATACAGTGATTTTTGAGTGTAAAAAAAAAAATAAAACAAAGTTAGTAGATACTAGGTTATATCCACGATCATAACATAGTATATTACTGGATAGTAATAATTTGATTTGTTTTCTGGGGATACCATGCATTCATTCTTAGCCTATAAAATAGTCCCATAATATATGGTGCAGTGCCAGAGTACATCTCTATTTAAAAACATTGTTAAATTATTGAAATTGGGTTTACTTTTTATAATCAGTTTCAGAACAGAAGCCAACAGACTCACAGTGATTTTATTTAAATAATTATAGATTATAATTCTAGTTTTATTTGTTATACATTCTTGTGAGTTCAATGATCAGTGGAAAGGATTTATCTTCAGCTACCATATAGAAAAGATTAGTGAATTGCATAGCATTTCCTATGTGCAGGCTCTCTCTGATTAATGTTTGCACTTGTATGGAACTCCTTGGCAACAAACACAAGAGAAAAGTGGCCTATCTAATTGTGCATCTGCATTTTCCACAAAATCAAATTAAAGTCTGGTTAATTTAAAAGCTATTTTTGTTTCTGTTCAGTAATTAAGCTAATATTCCGTGTTCCAGCTAAGAGAAAGCTATTTTAGAAAGAAATTGCTTGGGACTCATTGGCTATTTCACACCATCATTGCTCACTCTTGTCTTTGTTACTGTACACTATAGGGTTTTTTTAATAATTTATTTTTATTTTATGGTCACTGTGTTTTAGCTGTGTGTATGTCTGTGTGAGCGTGTCAGAGCCTTGGAACTGGAGTAACAGTTACACATGTGGGTGCTAGGAATTGAACCTGGGTCCTCTAGAAGAGTAGCCAGTACTCTTAACCACTGAGCCATCTCTCTAGCCCCCATACACTATAGGTTTTTACCTGCGCCATGTCTGGGTATTCCATTTTTATAACAAACTGACACAATTTTAAAGACTTAGCACAGACTTATTATTTTACTCTTTGGAAGTGCCATGGTCATACTTGGGTTCTCTCAGGTGACTAAACACAAATCTACTACTACTAATTTGTTATTGTTGTTATTATTATTATCATCATCATCATTATTTTTCCTCCTCTTTGTCCTCCTTCTCTATTCCCCCTCTTGTTCTCCTTCCCACTTCTTCTCCGCCTCTATTTTGTTTTGTTGGTTTGTTTTTTGAGACAGGACCTCATGTAACTAACCGTACCTTGGACTTGGTGTGATGCTGAGGGTGTCCTTAAGCTTCTATTCTCCTGTGTCTACCCCCCAAGCGTTGTGATTCAAGGCATGCACCACTATTCCCATTTGATGCTGTGGTAGATATTAAACCTAGAGTCTCATGCATGCAAGGTAAGCAGTCTAACACCTAAGTGATGCCCTCAGCCCCTCGGTTTACCTTTAAAATACAAATACTTGGTTGATATATTAATTATACATAATGATTGATTCATTGTTTTTATGTAAGAATAACATGTACTATGACCATGTTTCCTCCTATTCTTCCTGTCTCCTGCTTCCTGCTGTTTTTGTTCATCCCTATAGACAGTCTTGCTTTTATTTTCAAGGCACACACACACACACACACACACACACACACACACACATATATGTCTGAAAGAGCACTGGCTGCTCTTCCAGAGGACCTAGGTTCAATTCCTAGCAACCATATGACAGCTCATGTGTATCTGTTACTCTCTCTCTATATATATATGTATATATGTATATATACACACACACACATCATACATTATATATATATATATATTACATGTCTTTGTAAAATCTAGAATCCATGTGAGGAAACTTGATAGTTGTCCATGTCTGACTTATTTTGCTTAATGTGATGCATAGTTGTAGTCATTTTCCTGAAGATAGCGTAGTTTTGTTTTTACAGGTTTATGTGTATTTATATGTTTATGCCATGTGTGTACCATGTGTTTTTAGGGGCCCACTGAAGCCAGAAAAGACCTCAGACCCCATGAGCTTCAGTTCCAGATGATTTTGGGCCCAAGGGTGCTGGGATAGAACCTGGGTTCTCTGGAAGAGCAAGTACTCTAACCATGGTGGCATTTTTCAGCCTCCCATAATCTAGTTCTTTATGGCTTAATAAAACTGTACTCTGTGTGTGTATTACACATCACATTTTCTTTACATTCAACTCTTGACCCACAAGTATTCGGAATAGTGCTGCCTAAACATGGGTGGCAAGTACCTCTGTGGGGTGTTGACTTAGGGTCCGTCAGGATTGTCTATACATCCAGGAGTCATAGCTGGATCATATCATATTCATTTTTTTTAAGTTTTTTTTTTCTAGGAATCTTCTTACTGATGTCCATAGTGGCCGCCTCAGATGTACATTTCTATCACAGTGTGCAGGGTTCTCTTCCTTGCATCCCACATGTTCCCTAGCATTTGTTGCTAGTTCTTTTCTTAATAGTAGCAGTTCTCTGTGTCAGTCGCAGTATCATTGTGCTTCAATTCACATTTTCCTAACAGACAAAGATGTTAAACCTCTTAAAAATGTTTATTGGCAATATATACTTTATGGATTGAGACTTGTTTGTCCATTTAAAGTTAATCTTTTAGTTCTTTAAACAGTCCAGACAGTAATCCTCTGTCAGATTTAGAGCAGCAGTTTCCCCCATTCAGTGAGCTATCTTTACTTGATTCTTTCTTTTGTTGTGCAGAAGGGTTTTTTTTCATTTTCTTCTTCTTTTTTTCATTTCCCCATTCCCTTCTCTGACTCCAAACTCTCTATTGTATCCCTCCTTGCTCTCTTTAAATTCATGGCTTCTTTTTATAAATTCTTGTTGTTTACGTGTGTGTGCCTTTATCATATACCTATGTTTTTCTCTCAGTTTCAGAGTTCTGGGTCCTATATTGAGGTGCTGAATCTTAATTTTGAACTGGTTTCTTTTTTTTTTTTTTGGTTTTTTGAGACAGGGTTTCTCTGTGTAGCCCTGGCTGTCCTGGAACTCACTCTGTAGACCAGGCTGGCCTTGAACTCAGAAATCTGCCTGCCTCTGCCTCCCAAGTTCTGGGATTAAAGGCGTGCACCACCACCACCTGGCCAAACTGGTTTCTTTTTTAAAGATTTATTTTATTTATTTTATGTGTATGAGTACACTGTAGCTGTACAGATGGCTGTGAGCCATCATGTGTGCGACTGCTGGGAATTGAACTCAGGTCCTCTGCTGGCCCTGCTACCTCTGGCCCTGCTCACTCCTGCCCTG
Source organism: Mastomys coucha (assembly GCF_008632895.1). Taxonomy (NCBI): domain Eukaryota; kingdom Metazoa; phylum Chordata; class Mammalia; order Rodentia; family Muridae; genus Mastomys; species Mastomys coucha. Next base: position 64,268,947 of record NW_022196900.1, on the reverse strand, counting down.
CCCAGTTCGCTCTGGTGTAATTCACTGTAGCTGTCTTCAGATACCAGAAGAGGGTGTCAGATCTCATTACAGGTGGTTGTGAGCCACCATGTGGTTGCTGGGATCCAAACTCAGGACCTTCAGAAGAGCAGTCAGTGCTCTTACCCGCTGAGCCATCTCGCCAGCCCTTGAACTGGTTTCTATACAGAGTGAGACAGATGGATTAATTCTCATTCTCTCACTTATACATATCTAGCATTTTATAGTATTATTTGTTGAAGAAGTGGCCTTTGCTCCAAACACTGTGTTTGACATCCTTGTTAAAATCAGATATGTTAAAAATATGAATTCTGGCAATCCATGAGCGTGGCAAGTATTTTAATCTTCTGTTCTTTTCCAATTTTTCCTTTGGTGTTTAATTTTTCATTGTAAAGTTCTTTTATTTCCTTTGTTAGGCTTTTCTCCAGTATATTTTGCCTTTTTAAAAAGACTTTTTATGTGCATTGATGCTTTCCCAGCATGTGTGAGGGTGTTAGATTCCCTGGAATTGGAGCTATCGATAGCTATGAGCTGCCACGAGGCTGTTCTGGAAAAGCAGCCAGTACTCTTAACTGCTGAGGTCTCTCCAGTCTATATTTTGTTTACATGTGTATATATATATATATATATACACATGTAACACACATATATTTATAGCTCTAGTAAATAAAATTATTTCCTTGATTTCTTTCTCAGTGTGTTTGTTATCGATATATAAGAAGGTTATTGATTTTATATTCTAATACTTTGCTGAGAGTATTTATCAGTAGTTAGAGGTTTCAGTGATCTGTTCAGGCTTTTTCATATTTTACGCTATTTATTCAGTCTGTGTGAGAGTTGCATGCTTGCCACAGGGCTCCCATGTGCTTCTGACATGGATGTCAGAGACAGCTTCCTGGTGTGGTTTCTCTCCTTCTACCATGCGGGTTCTGGCAGTTGAACTCAGATGTCAGTCTTGGTACCGTGTCCATACCCTCTGAGCCATCACACTGTTACGGTCTTCTAAGGTCATGCCAAAGTGGGATGCTTTAACTCTTCCTTTCTGAGTTGTATGCCTTTAGTTTCTTTCTCTTGCCTTATTGTTCTGGCTAAGATTTTGAACACTAAATTAAATAATCGTCACAAAAGTAGGCCCCTTTATTGTGATCCTGACTTTAGAGAAAATGCTTTGTTTTTTTTTTTTCTCATCTAGTATAATATTAGCTATAGGTTTGATGTATGTATTCTTTATTGTGTTGAGATTTGTTTCTTCAGATTTTTACATGTAGAGGATGTTGAGTTTGGCAAATCCTCCACTGATTGATATGATCATATGGTTTTTGTCCTTAATTCCTATTTATATGATAATGTATTACACTTACTGATCTGCATACTTTATGAACTGTGGAATTAAATCAATTTCATCATGGTGAATTATCTTTTTTATATGTGCTGATTTTGGTTTGCCAGGATTTTATTGAAAATTTGCATTTACCTTCATTAAGGAGATTGGCTTATAATTATTTTGTTGTGTCTTTATTTGGTTTTGGTATCAGGGTAATATTGGCTTCATAAAATGAGTTTGGTGCCATTCTACTTGCTAGTATGATTTGAGGAGCACATGCATTCTTTTAAAAGCTAGTAAATTCAGTAAGGAATCCTTTGGGCCTGTTGTGGTTTGTTTGTTTTTTGTTTTGTTGTTGTTTTATATGAGAGACTACTATCATTTTAGCCTCACTGCTTGTCATTTATCTGTTTTAGTTGTTGGTTCTCCCTGCTTTCTTTTTGGTAGGCTGTAGCTGCATGGAGATATATCAGTTCCCTCTAGCTTTCCCAGATCTTTTGGTATATAAATTGTCAAAGTATGTTCTAATGATCTGAATTTCCTTGCAATATGTCATAATGTTTTCTCCTTTTAAATTTTATTTTAATTAGCATACAAAGTATTAGTTATTGTTGCAGCATTTTTAAAAAGATTTATTTATTTTATGCATATGAGTACACACTGTAGCTGTACAGACAGTTGTGAGCCTTCATCTGGTTATTGGGAATTGACTTTTAGGACCTCTGCTCTCTCTGGTCAATGCTTGCTGCGGTCGACCCCGCTCTTGCTCCGGTCCAAAGATTTATTTATTATTTTAAATAAGTACACTAGCTGTCTTCATGCGCACCAGAAGAGGGCGTCAGATCTCATTACGGGTGGTTGTTGCAGGATTTTCAAACAGAGTTTTAGTTGGTGCGCCTCCTGCTCCTCTCATCTCCTCATCCCGTCCTGCTTGCATCCTCTTCTGCCCAGCTGTCAGCTTTCCGGCCACGGATGTCCCCATGTCTGTCCTCAGCATTTCTTTCTTACCCTATCATGGTTACTTTCAGGGTTTGTTTTTGTTTTCATTTGGGGAGTTTTGTTTTGGTTTGGTATTTGTTTTATTTATTTCTTGCTTCACCCACATTTATGCCCATTTATATGCACACATATGTACATTACAAGCTAGGATCTACATATGAGAGGCCATGCAGTTTTTGTCTTTCTAAGTTTGGGTCACTTAAAAGAATACTTCTAGGTCCGTCTATTTTCCTGTAAACTTCATTTTTATTTATAACTGACTAGAATTCCATTATGCATATGCAGCATATTTTCATTACCCATCAGTTGGTGGGCGTTGGAGCTGTTCCTCTTCCTTGCTATTGTAGATAGTGTAGTAATGAGCACAGATGTCTGTACATGTGTCTCTGAGGGTAGGAAATGGAGACCTTGGGTCAGTGCCCAGGACTGGTACATCTATCTGAGTCCTGTGTTTACTTTTTGAGAAACCATCACAGTCATTTCTGAAATGACTGTACTAGTTTGCACAGCCACTGGTAATGAATAAGGGTTCCTCCTCTCCATACTTTAAGGAGCGTTTGCTGGTGTTCTGTGGAATGGTTTGTGTGTGTGTGTGTGTGTATGTGTTATCTCTGCGTGTGTATGTATATGTGTGTCTCTGTGTATGTTTGTGTGTGTGTGTGTGTTGTGGTTTTTATCATAGTCATTCTGATGGGAATGAGATGGTCTATCAGAGTAGTTTTAATTTATGCTACCCTGATAGCTAGGGATGTTGAATACTTTTAAAAATATTCATTGATAAATTCTGGGTTACTTCTGGAATACATTGAGTGATCTAGGAGTTCTCTTAGAATTTACTTATCTATAAAGTGGACACAGCAATGTATAAACTCAAGGTCCTTAGGTTTTTCTCTTAAGGTATAAATGATATATATAAAATATTGTCAGATGCTTGACCAATACAGTGTGTTAATGAATATTATTTCCCTTAAAAGATAAAAGTAACTATTGGCTGTCTGTATCTCTTCTCTTGAGGTCTGTCTGTTCATTTCGTTAGCCTATGTGTTGGTTGTTATATTTCTGAGTGTTTAATTTTTACAGGTATTTTTCAGTTCTGGATATTAGCTCCTTATGTGAAGCATAGGTGACAAAATATTCTTATTTTATAGACTGTTCACCCTGTGTGATAGATTTGTTTTGCTCTGCAGAAAAACAAACTAATTTCACCCAGTTCCATATATTAGTTTGGGGGGTTTGTTTCTCTTGGTAGTGGAGCCCTGTTTTCAGAGTTCGTTGCTATACCTATATTTTGAAGTGGTTTCTCCTAGCAGGTTCAGCATTTTAGGTTTTATATTAAAGGCTTTGTTTGATCCACTTTAAATTGCTTTTTGTACCGGGTGAAGTGGTGTGGATTTAACTTTATCTGCAGGTAGATGACAGGGTTTCCCTCACCCCTTTTGAACGGGATGGCCTCTTCCTCCCCTCTCACTGTGTTTTTAAACCTCTGTCAATAGTTAGGTGGCCATAGTTACTGGGGTTATTTCTGGGACCACTGTTCTGTTCCTCTGGCTCACGTCTGTTTTTATGCTCTTCCTAGGCTATCCGTGTCCTTCCAGCTCTGTAGCATGGTTGGGAATGTAGGATGTAGTATGATGCCTGTCACTGTGTTCTCTCTCTTCAGGCTTCCTGTGGCTATTTATGTTCCATTATGAATTCTTGTATTCTTCTTTCTGGTTCTGTGAAGAATGACATTAGAATTTTGATGGGACTTGCATTGAGTCTGCAGATTACTTTTAGTAATATGATGGCTTTTACAATATTCTGCCATCCCGGGAGTGGAGAAGACCTTCCGTTGTCTAGCGTTTTCTCTCAGTGTCTCAACGACCTCATTTAGGAGACTTTCACATCCTTCTTAAGTTTATTCCTAGGTACTTTCCTTTTTCTGGAACTATTGTGACTAGGATGTTTTCCTAATTTCTTTCTCTGCAGTGTCATTGCTGGTATGTAAGAAAGGTACTGCTTTTTGTATATTGATTTGTATATTGCCAAGTTACTGAAAATTCTTTTTTTTAAAAAAATTTATTTATTTTATGTGTATGAGTACACTGTAGCTATACAGATGCCTGTGAGCTATCACGTGTGTGGCTGCTGGGAATTGAACTCAGAACCTCTGCCGGCCCTGCTCTCTCCGGCCCTGCTCTCTCCGGCCCTGCTCTCTCTGGTCCTGCTCACTCTGGCCCTGCTTGCTTTGGTGTAATTCACTGTAGCTGTCTTCAGATGCACAAGAAGAGAGCGTCAGATCTCATTATGGGCAGTTGTGAGCCACCATGTGGTTGCTGGGATCCGAACTCAGGACCTTCGGAAGAGCAGTCAGTGCTCTTACCCGCTGAGCCATCTTGCCAGCCCCCCTGAAAATTCTTATTAACTGACTTTATTTTAAATATAGAGTGGTATAGAATCAAATCATCTGAAAATGGTAATTTGATTTCTTCCATTTTTAAAATATGTTTTTATTGGATATTTTCTTTATTTATATTTCAAATGTTATCCCCTTTCCCTGTTCCCCCTGCCCCGGAAACCCCTTATCCAACCCCCCTCTTCCTGCTTCTTTCAAGGTGTTCCCCCACCCACTCACCCACTCCTGACTCACTGCCCTGGCATTCCCCTACACTGGGGCATCAAGCCTTCACAGGACCAAGGGCCTCTCCTTCCATTGATGCTCGACAAGGCCATCCTCTGCTACATATGTGGCTGGAGCCATAGGTCTCTCCATGTATACTCTTTGGTTGATGGTTTAGACCCTGGGAGCTCTGGAGGGTCTGGTTGGTTGATATTGTTCTTCCTATGGGGTTGCAAACCCCTTCATATCCTTGAGTCCTTTTTCTAACTCCTCCATTGGGCACCCCGTGCTTATCCAATGGTTGACTGCGAGCATCCACCTCTGTATTTGTAAGGCTCTGGCAGAGCCTCTCAGGAGACAGCTATACCAGGCTCCTGTCAGCATGCACTTCTTGGCATCCACAATAGTGTCTGCGTTTGGTGGCTGTATATGGGATGGATCCCCAGGTGGGGCAGTCTCTGGACAGCCTTTCCTTCAGTCTCTGCTTCACACTTTGTCTCCATATTTCCTTTTGTGAGTATTTTGTTTCCCCTTCTAAGAAGGACTGAAGTATCCACACTTTTGTCTTCCTTCTTTATGAGCTTCATGTGGTCTATAAATTGTATCTTGAGTATTCCAAGCTTTTGGGCTAATAGCCACTTATCAGTGAGTCCATACATGTGTGCTCTTTTGTTATTGGATTACCTTACTCAGGATGATATTTTCTAGTTCCATCCATTTGCCTAAAAATTTCATGAAGTCATTGTTTTTAATAGCTGAGTAGTACTCCATTGTGTAAATGTACCACATTTTCTGTATCCATTTCTCTGTTGAAGGACATCTGGGTTCTTGCAGCTTCTGGCTCTTATAAACAAGGCTGCTGTGAACATAGTGGAGCATGTGTCCTTGTTATATGTTAGAGCACCTTTTGGGGTATATGCCCATGACTATGGGGACCTTTAGAAGTTGGACTAAATGTACTTTTTAAATTATGCTATGGCTAGATATGGCTCCCATAGACTCATGTGTTTGAACAAGCCTATGGAGGCCAGGGAGGGGAATGTGATGGTTTGTATATGCTTAGTTCAGGAAATGGCACTGTTGGGAGGTGTGGCCTTGTTGGAGTAGGTGTGACCTTGTCCCACCTTATACCCTTATCCTAGCTGCCTGGGATCGAATATTCTGCTAGCAGCCTTCAGATGAAGATGTGGAACTCTCAGCTCCTCCTGTACCATGCCTGCCTGGATGCTGCCATGTTCCCACCTTGATGATACTGAACTGAACCTCTGAACCTGTAAGCTAGCCCCAATTAAATGTCATTGTCCTTTATGAGACTTGGTCATGGTATCTGTTCAAAGCAGTAAAACCCTGTAAGTAAGACATACAGTGAGTTAATGTACAAAATTGTGAGTAGTTTTACGTGCACACACATATTACTAAAATATTGACAAAACCAAAAACACAACACAAAAAGACACAGAATAAAAACATGAACTAACCAATAACACAAAATGAACAGAAGGTGACTAAGCCTTGCTAGTCCATACTGGAAAATGTTTCAGTCCGTACTCGGGTTATAGCTGCTGAGGGTTGTGTCCTTCCTTGCCAACACTGCCCCTGCATGAAGTTCAGCTGGAGAAACGAGACAGCAGATTCTTAGTCACACCTGTGTGGGGTGGCTGTGGTGACCTGGCCTTGCTTAGGTGACAGCAGGACTATGGGCTTGGGTAAAGCTTTGGTGAGGGCAATGAGCTCTGGGGTTTTGGGGAGTAGAGGAGACCTTGGTGGCACAGGCTGACCTCCGGGGTGACTGACAAGCGCCAAAGCCTTGGGGAATGTGCATGGACTGCTAGAGTGATGCCGGCAAAGCCGTGGGATGCTCATGCCAACTTTAAGATGATGGGTACAGCCACTACCTTGGGCTAAATATAGCTGCACTCTTCCCACTGTAGAAAGATTTTCAGAATGTAGCACAGATTCTGCCACGTGTTTATTATGATTGGGTTCTACCAGTCCTGAAATTTCCCTCTTCTTTATAAAGATGACCCACTCATTGTTCAAAGGTGTGTTGTTCTATTTTCATGAAAAATACTCTAATTTTTCTACTATTCTAGGTTTTTTGTTTTCTTAAGATTTGCAAGGACTTGCTTTGTAAAACTGCTGAAAATAATGTGCACTCTGCAGGTGGAATATTATGTGGATGTCTGTTCCATTCATTTGAAGTTTACTTGTTTATGTGTCTGGTTGACTGTTGGTGAGAACAAGATGTTGAAGTCGCCTACCAGTATTTCTATATGGAGGTCAGTCTATGCCTTTCTATCCAGTTAGGTCAATCTAATGAAATTAGGTGCACCGATATTTGCTGAGTGTATGCTTAGATTTGTTCCTGGGATCAAAATGAAGTGACACTGGTTACCTCCTGTGCTGGGCTTCAGTTTTGAGTCTGATGTGTCAGACGTCAGTCTGGCTCTACTTGTTTGTTCCATTTGCTTGTGCTGACACGTTAAGGCTGCATTTGTCTTTGCCTGCTGAAGTTCACTTCCGAACATGACAAACAGATGAGCCCACACACAAACAACCTAGTGGGCTCATTTAGTGTTCTTCTCTGTACATGTGTGCAGGGTTGAATCCTATCAGGGAGCTTACTCCTATAGGACAGAGTCCCCCTCAGCAACCATCGATTGCCTTCATCTAAGTGTGAGGGCTTTGTGAAATTTCCCTTACTGAATATTGCAAAAAAGTCTTTTTTCTCTATAATCTGTAACCCCACTAACCCTGACTCCCCCACCCAAAACATTGGCATTTTTTCTTAGCCTAATCCTTGAATGGTCCCAGTCTTTAGAAGTCCTCCAGGCAGCACTTCCCCCCAGACTCAGTGCATACTATTAGTCTCAATTTCTAGACTTTTCTAGTTTCTGCCTTTCTTTCAGACCAAGCTTTGCGCCACTTTAGCTGTAACCCCTTTCTTAATCCTTAAGTCATTGCGTTTATGTGTTTAGTTTTTCTATTTGTGGTAATGTACCTGCTTTATTCTATAAACTTAGAACTCTGTAAATACTTTTGATTCATCTCTTTTAGGATGAAATGTCTGTTATTGGCACATGCCATTGGAACCATGTAAAGGAAGATGGAAGACCACAGAAGCCTGAAAAGTAGATTTAAAGTAGAAGGATGGTTCTGTCAGGAGAAAGGTTCCTTCGTGCCTTCTGCTAAAGCACAATTCTTCACTCGTGAATGTATGCCACATGAACGCAGGTGTCCTGGAGGACTGAGGACGGTGCATCATCTCCTGGAGTTACAGATAAAGTGACGACTGCATGAAGACCAGGAAATGAGCTTAACATGTAGTAGTTTAAAGCATATGTAGATTTTATTAACATACAGTGCATATCAGGTAGAACCAGAATCTTACAACTCTCTAGTCTCTACTTACTGTCACGTAAATACATTTGAAATGCATTTGGATGTGTTTTAGCCAACAGAAAAATAATTTTCCCCATTTTAACATGATACAACAAGTATATATTTTCACATTTTTGTTAACTATACTTAAAACACTTCTAAACAATAGTTCTGGTTGAGTTAGAAAAGAACCCCCCAGCCCCCAAAACAAACTTCCCTTCAGCAGTACTTGTCTTCCGGTCTTTCACCTTGGTTAAAAAACAAACCAAGTGATTATGGCTCAGGTGGTGGTGTCATCGGCGTTTAAAGGAACATGGTCACATTATTACTACATAGAATTCATATGAAATGTAGATATGCACCAAGAAGTTACACACACAGTATACTGACATTAGAATTCACTCACCATCTGCCCAACTCCCTAGTTCTAGAAGGCGAGATTTCTAACGTGGGCTGTGTCTCATTAGGCACGTGCTCGCGTACTAACATACTGCTTCCTATGCTCCTGAACCAGCAGGAACATAGACATTGAAAGGCAAACTTTTATGGAGTTGAGGAGTTATTGACTTGTTGAGGGTTTTTCTTCTGAGTTTCTGACAGAAGTTTGCACAGCCCATCTCATTTTGAGGCAGGAGTTGAAAGTGCTGTGGGGCCGAACTCGCAGCTAGGACACATCCTGGCATCACGTAGACCTTCTTAATGAGATCAGCCCTGATGCCTGGGACAGAAAGGAACACATGCCAGCATTATGAAATACGCGCTATCAGAACAGTTAGGGGATCGAAGGCAATTTCAAAAAACTGTTTACAAATGGGCTCTGCATACTAGTTTGGTAAGTATACTGGAAGTCCAGTGACACAGCCTCCTCTGATGCAATCCCAGACAGAGCACTACATAGTTTCCAAATAAACTCTGGTCCCTTAAGATTAAAATATACAACATTACATTAAGTACCTGGAACTCATGAGTGGATATAAAATTAAACAACTTACTTGAAATCTAGATGTTCAATGAGCACATATCCATCTGTAGAAACAAAACTCACTTTACTAACCTGAGAGCTCTAAAGAAAATTCTTTAATATAAAGAAAAAAATTTCAACATAAACTCACATTTGCCTTTGGAATTGCGACATATCACTAAGTTTTGCTCAGTGGTGTCGATGACTTCCAGCTGTTCTCCAGGAGTTATTGGCAGATCAAATATTCCATTTCGTGAGTTACTGGAACACGCTACAGCTCTGTTAATGACCATGATTTCTTTACCATACTAAAATGAGAAATTACTAGTAAGGGCATGCTTGCATGGTTATTATAACAGAATTAATGAAGGGTATAATAAATATAGTAACCTCAAAATATAGGATACATGGACAAAATAAATGATGGGGATATTACAGTGGAACTCCCTTAAAATAATAGTAAAATCCAAAATAAAACATTTGTCTAATGTGATTATATTTTGAAACTTCTTTCACATTCAGTAATATATATTAGACCAAGTCCTGGTGGGTTAGAATATACCACAGTTGGTATGCTGTAACAACAACAAAGGTACCTCCCAACTCAGGAGAGGAACATTTAACAAAGTTGTAGGGTTGGTTGGCTTTCTGTTTCTGCATGATGCTCCATCCTCACCTTTTCACATGTGCTTAAAAATGGCAATAGTTGGGTATAAGGGGGACAGACCCACTCTCCATGTCTGGTGAAAGACAAGCATTTGAGAAGGAGCAGCCTCTGACTGGAAATTTGGTTCCTAAACCCACAGGATATTTTCTTCCTGATGAGCTAGCCTCTACAAGTAATTTACCTTGTCATGCACTAGGAAAGGAAGCTTGGGTCATAGATGTCCTTTGCCAGATTAGAATGGAATGTCTTCACTTACAGCTTCCTCCTGAGCTAGCTAAGGGTGCTCCTGCTTCCCCCAGAAACCCCTTGTTGTGTTTACTAGAAGTCCTCAATGGTTTCTTCAGATCTAATGTAGGTCACCTAATTACAAAGTTCTGAAAACTCTATTGCTTTTTGGATGAGATCCACATGTTTTTAGCTTGCTGTTAGAGGTCCTTGGCACACTGCTATCCTTGTTGCTTTGTCCCTGTCCTTATTGAACACCCAGGAAGCCCCATGAGACTTTGCAAACACACCCTGCTTCCATCTCTCCAGGCCTTACTTTAGCACACTTGTTTTTTTTTTTTTTGTTTTGTTTTGTTTTTTCTACTTGAAGTACTCATCTGCCAGTGACCTCTCAGACCTTTGTGACTGCCATGAACAGAACTTACTGTGGCAAGTATACTAAACATATTTGTATTGTAGAGCTTAGCAAACACACTGGCTTTTATTTTTAAGGAGAAGCTTGTGTTCCTCATTTTTGTACCTGCAATTCTTGTCACCAGTGAAGTATACACTGTATTTTATTTGAGCTGGATTGAAATGGCGTATTTTTTCCTAAAGGTAACCAGAAGCTCCTCAGGTAATTAAGGATAGAGTTAAATTGCATACCGAGATGGGCTATCTGTCCCATGTGGGATACTCAAGGGAGAAAGTGCTAGATGGATTAAAGGGTCTTTGCAATCAGAGTTTGCTATCCTGTTGGTTTGATCTAATCAGATAACATTATCACCTTGGGCCAAGCAGATGACAGCAGTGGTTAAAGGTTCATGTACAGTCCTATCTGTTCACTTTCAGAACAGTTTGTGATGTATATGAAGCCTGAGGTAGTGGCTCTGCTGAGCACATGGATGTGAAGACATAGAAGGTAGCTGTCTCAGAGAAGCTTAGTGTTGTGTAATGAATTGCACAGAAGTTGGCCCTCAGGGAAGCAGAAGAGTAATCCCTTTAACCAGAAGGTTTGAGCAGGTCTTTCTGGAATGAGAAGATGCCTCACTTGGTTCATGGTAAGTGAACACAACAGGTGGAGAAAGTGGAGGGGGCTCGTCACATGTGTGGTAGACAAAGTTGGCGCCTAGAGGAAGGAGCTACAAAGTGCAAGCTCTCTTAGAAACAAAACTATGAGCAGTGTTGGCAAAGCAGAAAAGAGCAGAGACAGAATGTGAGGAGAGAAAACAAAGATTAGCTGTGGTCCTGACTTGAGGGAACTACCAAGAAACATTTCTGGTAGAGCTCTGGCTCTTCTTTATAGAATTTGTCTCTCTTCATCTGCTACAGTGTGTCTCTTCTTTATAGAATTTGTCTCTCTTCATCTGCTGTCTAGTGAATGGATGGTGATAAAAATGTTTCCTGAATTCAGAAGTTCTCACTTAGGCAGAATGTGAAATCAGGAAGGCGCACTTCAACTTGGGAGCGTGGAAAATGTTCCATAGACTCTTAATGAAAGCTGTGAGATGCTGCTACCATATTCCTCGAACACGACATGTCCACCACACTGGGAACTGAAATATGAAAGGTTCTCCTTCCAAACAGTACTCTACTAATGAGCTGAGGGAGTGAGGTTTGAATATGGCCTTAACCAACACTGTAGAAGGTTTAAAAGATGGACTAGCAATATATGAGGACATGCCAGTATAGGAATGTATGAGACTTAGACAAAAGATCATGTCTTTATGTCAGAGTGTCTGAGACACCGCAAGCCAGTGGAGCCTTCAGGAGTGAAGGTTTACTTGTCAGTGCATTCGTTTTCTGTTAATTTTTACTTTCAGAAGAGAACATACCTGAAATCTTTCTCTGAAGAGTTTTTCCTCTTTTTTCATTCTATTCTTTTCTAATTTTTGCTTCTTAGTTCTGAAGAAATGTCTGGGAGAAAAACTGTCAAGAAATAGCAAGGGTAGATAGAGGTAAGTGTAGAATGACAAACATCCTACATTTTTGAGTCTGAACTCATCTTGCTTCAGGATAAACTCAGGTACATGTATTATCTACATACACACACACACACACACACACACACACACACACTTCTATCTGTATACATCCCTCTATTAGAGCAAATTGTCATAACTTTTGAAAAAGGTACTATCAATGATTTTTCTGTTTAATACATACATATGTATTTTTCCCAGTGCTGAATCTCAAACCCAATGCTTCATATATACCAAGTGAGCATCCTACTACTGAGCTCTCCCTAATAATATTTTTATAGCAAGCAAGCATGGAATAAAATCAACACGATATAGAGAGAACGGTTGGGTGCAGGAGGAGCAATGGAATAGGAGAAATAATGTGTTTTATAGAATAGTAGGTGCATTATTTAGCTTTCTTTTTCTGTTGCAGTGAGAAAAGACCATGACTAAGGCACTTTCCAGGGAGGAAGTGCCTATTTGGGCTTACAGTTCCTGGGGGGTTAGAGTCTGTCATGGCGGGAACTGGCAGGCACAGTAGCTGAAACAGCAAGAACCAAGCAGAGAACTAGAAATAACCAGAGTCTTTAAACTTTCAAAGTTAAGTATGACACCACTCCCAAGTGTCATACTTCCTTCAGCAAGGCCACATCTCCTAAATGTACCCAAACAGTGCCACCAACTGGAACAAAGTATTCAAATGCCTGAGACTACGGGGGGCATTTATCATAAAACACCATAAAAAGGTAACTGCCTTTTTTTTTAAAAAAAAAAAAGATTTATTTATTTATTTTTTGTATATGAGTACACACTGTAGCTGTACAAACAGTTGTGAACCTTCATCTGGTTGTTGGGAGTTGACTTTTTAGGACCTCTGCTTGCTCTGGTCAACCCTGCTCACTCCAGTCAGCCCCCCTCACTCAGTCCCTGCTCACTCCAGCCCAAAGATTTATTTATTATTATAAATAAGTACACTGTAGCTGTCTTCAGATACACCAGAAGAGGGTGTCAGATCTCATTATGGGTGGTTGTGAGCCACCATGTGGCTGCTGGGATCTGAACTCAGGACCTTCAGAAAGGCAGTTGGTGCTCTTACCTGCTGAGTCATCTCTCCAACCCAGTAACTAGTTTTTGACAACATGTTTAACTATAGATTTTGTATACTTTCAGTTTTCTTTATAAAACAAGAGTTGGGGTGATGGACTGTACCCTTGAACCATGGGTCAAAACAAACCTTTCTGTCTTAAGTCAGTTTGGGGGATATTTTATTATAGCAATAGGAAATGTGAGGAATACATGAACAGAATTAAGAATATACAGCAAGATGCAGCAAACATGAGTGAGACTAAGCAAATAAGATGAGCAAATCTATAACAGAAGCTGACTGGAGCCCCTCCCTTGTCTTGTCTCCTGCTTTACAAATGAAGTTTGTTTCTACTTAGCAGTTTCACACATGGACAGTCAGGGTAATATCAGCCAAGTCATGTCAGTTTTAATGAGAAGTATCTTCTCTATTGGGGTGTGTCTTTGCAAGATTCTAGTCACAGCCACATTCATTGCAGATTACTGTGGAAGCATATGGCAGAGTTTAACAACCTGAGACCGTACCATCAGCTACAATGCACCTGACAGTTTGAGACTCTTACCACACATACACATCTCTGGACAAATCTCCATCATACTGCATATACTTCCTACTATGAATGACCATCAAACTTAGAGTGTATTCAGTTATACTTTGCTTGCTTATGTTCTGCTACAGCAATGGAAAGGAAGATCTGCCCTGAACTGGCTTTGGGTAAATATCTGATGAGGACAACCATGTCCCTAAGTGAACTTTTAGGGAGAAGCCCTTATTTGCTATTTTATACTCATCCCATAACTGGGTACACACATGATTAAAATCAGATGCATTGTGGGATGGACATGCACAGGAAATACATGATTATATTACCCAATCTAAGAAGATCACTCAAACTACACACCTGTGAACAGCTGCAACCCGCCCCACTTGGGTTTCATATAAAGAAGCCTCAAGCAACATCCCGTGGTCTTTGAGGTCTGCTCCTCTCTTATAGTGTAATCTGACCTATTCTAGCTTTTTGCTTTGAATAAATTTCCCTCAATGCTTTGCAGCATGTGTCGGTGTTTATTGTTTTATTGAATAAGACGCCAAGAACCTGGAAATATCCTTCTTCGCCCCTGACCACTGGTAACAAACAATACTATTCTCCACGTCCGTTCTTGTAAAAACAAATCCATCTGCATATCCATTACAGAGATATCTTTCTAAATTAATCATGCTCAGATGACACCCTTCAGGCCATTGAACTACCTACAGCAAGTGCCAGTTCCATTACCATTATACATGTTTCCTCCACATACAGTGTCTATTTAGGCCATGCATGCCTTTGTATTTGAATATTCACCCATTTTTGTACTTACTGGTAGAATAAGCTGTCAGTTAACCAATATGGAAAACACTTTACTTATTGGTAGAATAGTTGTCCCAGAAACCATTATAAAAGGATCCGAGAAACTTATCCATTGCTCTTCAGAAACAATGATAGCCTCATCAATGCATTTTCAAAGTGAGAATATAGTAAGTCAATTTAACTAGAAACTTGTTGCCCCAAAAGGCAGACGTGTATTGATGACAGATAACACTGTGCTGTTCAAGGACTCCGAGACCTTCCTGACACTGCACATGTTTTTTTCTTCAGCTATGCTATGCAAACAAGTATGTTTAATGTAAAAAAAACAAACAAACAAAAATCAACTTTTCTTTTGGATACATCTTTCCAAATTGGTAAAAATAAGCTTAAGGGAAGGGCTGCCATTGCCACTTTGAGTTTCAATTTGCTAAGGACAAATGTGACTTCTCTTGGTATTCCTTAAGAAAAACCATAGGTTTCCTGATGCAAACCAACCACTGACAATTTAATAAGGATTTCCCCAAGAAGTTTGTCAAAGAAAGTCCCCCAGATCCTGCATCTGGGAAGGGGAGCATGTTTAGAGGACTTGGCCTCCCTGAGTGGCCAGTGCAGTCTGCAGCACACAGAGCTCTGATGGAGTGCTCTGATCACATTCTAACTGTAGTCATAACTAAACTTACATTTTAGCAAAGTCAGTTCTGGTTGATATTCTGTTTAAGCTCTATCCTTCTGGAGGGATGCTCCTAAGGTCTAAAAGGCAGGAAGACTGTAGGTCCATCGTTGTTTGCTAGGGGCTACCTCCCATGCTTTCTTATTCCTCATTGATGGAGAGTAGGGCACAGGTTGGGGATGGGTGTTAGGAACTGTGTATTTATACCTTGGTCTCTTTTATCTCCTCTCAGTGGTACTATGAAGCAAGTGTTGCTAGTTCTCAGTTGCAGGTGAGGATCCTGAAAATCAAAGTTAAGGACTTGCCTAAGGTCCCACAGCTGGCAAGAAGTGTAGAAATTGCAGTAGTGGAGTTGTAAGTGCATTTGTGTTCTTACCTTTTGGATCCAAGGCTGCCTTTCCCCCCATTTTTTCCCTTTGGTTTCAAAAACTTAGTCTTCCAAGTTTTTACTTTATCTTCATCTCTGGGGAGAAAAATGTTTTGATCAAGTATGTTAAGATTCAACTAGTAAACATTTACAAAACCCCTAGTGTTTCCTAGGTCAATGACCAAAGTAGTTTAAACATCATCTAGAAATCCATATTCACACACACAGCAAGGCCATACAGTTAGCATCCTAATAGCTCTACTGTTGTTACTTCATTTACAAAAACAACTAGGCCACACTGGCCCACAGGACAAAACCTGTTGACCTCTCAGTGGCCCAAATTTGAGCTCACCAGAGACAAAATTAGCCAGCTTGTAATCATACCTATCCTTTCTGAGCCTCAGGAGTTTTTTGTTTTTGTTTTTGTTTTTTTCCTAAAATGTGAATCCTGCTAGTAAACTTACAATTCACTAATAGCTGAGGATGCACCTCACCCTGGTAGGAATGGCTAACATCACCAACCATAAATGCTTGTGAAAGTACAAATTAGCATAACCATTATAAAAGTAAGTGTGAAGGTTTTCGAAGAATTCAAAATTACCACATGACCCAGCTCTAGCACTCTTGGGCATATACCCAAAAGACTCCCTGTCTACTACAATTATATTTGCACATCCACATTCATTGCTCCAGTATTCATAATAACAAGGAATTAGAACGAGATAGATATCTATCAACAGATGAATGGATAATCAAAATGTGGCATGGGGGCTGGAGGGACAGCTAAGTAAAGAACCTAGTGCAGTTCCCAGCTCTCAACTTCATGTAACTTCAGCTTCCAGGAGATCCAACATCTCTGGTCTCCGAGGAGACCTGCACTTGTACATAACCACACACAGACACATTCACATAATTAAAAATGACTCCTTTCTTAAATGTGGTACATATATACAATGAAATTTTAGCTATAAATAAAAATGAAATTTGTGGGACAATGGATAGGTCTGGAAAGTATAATATTAAATTAGGTGACAAAACCTATGTTCCCTCTCATGTGGTTCCTAATTTGTGGTGTTTACATGTATGCATATATGTAAAAGTAACTTTTATTTGCCAGATATAATTGTCTCAGAGCCTTACTGCTGAGTAAGCTCATCCTTTCTAGTTCTTTCTGAACTCTGGCTGGCTGGTTCAACTCAGCTGTTCTGGCCCAAAATTCCCTTCAAAGCTAACTGATTCAAACTGGCTTCTCTTGGCTTCTGCTGAATTTCTCTGCTTGAAAAATCTACATCTGAATCTATGAACTGAACTGTACCAACTGTATGAACGGAATAGAACTGAATGGAATTACATGGACTCAATTAAAACTCAATGTGTTCAACTGAACTACACCCAACTACACTCAAGTGAACTCTACTGCATTGCCTGAACTAATTTACCTCCACTCATTGAACTGCCCTCTACCCCTGATTCACTCTGCACTGTTCTTAAGGAGCTTCTCTTTCCCATCTGTTCATGCAAGAGTTGGATGTATCATATCTCTGCCTCATTCTGTCAAATCTTACTCTGATTCATCACTTTGTCTGCCTCTCAATTAGATGTCACTTTCAAACATGACTGATTCCTTCTACAAACTAACTTTATTTCCTCTGTTAGGTATTAAAGATGTGTAGTAAGGGCTTGTCTGTATTCCAGCGAGATCATACTGCAATCCAGGGCATGTCTGCATTCTAGCTGGATTATATCTTTGGATGTGACCCCTTGCCAGGGCAGCCATGTTGCTGGATTAACATTACTCTACATGAATAGATAAGTCCAATAATCTAGAATGGAGACTAAGAAAATAAAGAGGTGCTGATGAAGGGGTGGGGCAAAAGACACATGGAACATAAAAGGAAAAAATGGAGGGGGGCTACAGAGGAGGGTGAGGTAGCAGAGAGGAAGAAGGTTATAAGAGGGGTGGGGACATAGAGGTTGGTAGAGGTGGGTGGAGAGATGATCTACTAAAACACACTTCAATAGAAAATTCTGTTAATGCTATAATGGTATCAAATACTTTGTATGCTAGTTTATAAAATAATAAAATAGGAGTTGGATAATGGCTCAGTGATTTAAGAACTATCCAGTTATCTCTAATGTTGACAAGCCTAAATACTTCAGTAACTGTACTAGGAAACCTTTAAACACAATGATACATATGTTAGAAACCTTACATTTTCATAGATGCTATGTTTTGATTCCCTTTAGATATGCAGTTCTAGGGACTGAACTCTGGTCTTGGCACATGCAAGGCAAGTACTCTACCACTTCACTACATTCCAAACCACGAAATTTGTAGGGAGCTACAATGAGAGCAAGTACAGGCTGGGCAGGTACTGGCTCTCATGTTTATTTTTCTTTACTAAAACAATAGGTCCAAGTCTTTAAAGTTTTTGAAGCAGTAGAAAGGAAGAAGAAATAGGAGAAAATGCAGCCTCTCCCACCATGCCATTAGGATAGAAGCAACCACAGAGGAGAGGCGAGAACCTGGAAACAGACCTTCAGGTGCTGGGACACTTGATTTGACAAAATGGCATTGCAAGTTGCTGGGGAAAATAAGAGACATTTTTCTGTATAGAAGAAAACAACTGCCTGTCACTTGTTAAAATAAAACTCAATTCATGCACTACTTGATGCGCCCTGGTGGTCTAGGGGTTATGATTCAATGTTCTCACCACTGAGGCTCTGATTCGATTCCTAGTCAGGGAAGAAACCCTGTCTTGAAAATAAAGACCCCCCCCCAATAAAAGCAAAAAACCAAAAAACCCTCAGTTTAGGTGGACCTAAGGATTGAGTTTAAAAGGCAAAGCTGCAACTTTTAGAAGAGAATATAAGAGAATGTTGAGCGAGGTAAGAGAAAGTTCTCTAAAAGATATAGAAAGAAATAATAAAAAGTGGTAATTTAAAGATACATTAAGAATTTGAATTTCTGTTCATTGGAAGACTAGAAAGGAAGTTGAGAGTGCTAGCCAACAGGTGGAGATGATGTAGTAATAAATTGACATGAGAGGGAAAGAGTTGTATCCAAAATGAATTGTTTTAAAACCTAAGAAGAAGAAAAATACTGGCAACACCACAGAAAAGTAGTCAAATGCTATGAACAGAGAGTATAGGAGCAAGACCCGAGTGTTCGTAACTGCACTGAAGCATGTTAGTGATGCAAAATTCCTATGATGTGATATGAATTACAGACACCAATATGACAGAAATAACTTCTTTCTGTCTGTGTGTTAATGTGGGAGCCAGGGCGAACCCTTCTGTGCTGGGATGGCACTTGTGAATTTGTATTCCATGTTTGGTCTGTATTTCCTCTTTCAAGTACACACAGGACTACAGAAATCAGTATCTGGGGAAGTACTGATCCAGATCAAAATCACTTGGGAGCTAGATGCCTACCAGCAAGAGAATGGCTTACTGTGGCACATGCATAGTGGAGTGGTAATCAAAGGGCAGTAAAAATGAAGGCAGCATGGCAACACAACAGTAGATGTGAGGGAAACCAAAGTTACAGAATTCAGTATAAGGGATGAAGTCATTTTTACAATCAAACAATTTTGTCATCTATAATTTGATATGTTTTTGTTGTTGTTGTTGTTGTTTTGAACAAGAAAAGTACAAAAGCAGAAAAGGCACTCATCCTGGAGGAAACCAGTGTGTAGGTGAAGGGTGAGCGGGTGAGCAGATGGTTGTGCAGGTGTTCAGGTGAGGGGTGTGCAGGTGAGCAGATGGGGGTATGCAGGTGTCCAGGTAGGGGATGAGCAGGTGAGGGGTGTGCAGGTGAGCAGATGGGGGTATGCAGGTGTCCAGGTAGGGGATGAGCAGGTAGGGGTGTGCAGGTGAGCAGATGGGGGTATGCAGGTGTCCAGGTGAGGGATGAGCAGGTGAGGGATGAGCAGGTGGGGGGTGTGCAGGTGAGCAGATGGGAAAATGTAGGTGTCCAGGTGAGGGGTGAGCAGGTGGGGGATGAGCAGGTAAGGGGTGTGCAGGTAAGGGGTGTGCAGGTGAGCAGATGGGGGTATGCAGGTGTCCAGGTGAGAGGTGAGCAGGTGAGGGATGAGCAGGTAGGGGTGTATACAGGTGGGGGGTACAGGCTGGGGGACATGCAGGTGGGGAATGAGCAGGTGGGGGGTGAGCATATGGTGATGAAGATAGTATTGGCCATATTCTAGTTCTTCTTTGATAGATATGAGCTGGCTGGTTTTATTGTGCTTTATAATGTACTGTTACAAATAGAATTTATTTTTCAAGCAAAAAGTTTTATTAATTTAACTTGGTATCACAGGGCTATTGTCTGAAAATTCCAGAGCCATCTTCCAATCTCCTATCATTCTACATCTACTTATGTTCTCATTATATGCCTTATGCTCCAACAAACTTGCTTTAATTTTGTTTGTTTTTCCCCAGAGAGAGCTTTTACCCTGGCTGGTCTGAAATTCACTAAATAGCTCAGGCTAGACTCAAACTCCCAGGGATCTACCTGCCTGTAAGTATGCATAATCATACTCATCCAAGAAACAACAACAACTACGGTTACCTTCTTCTCCTCCCTTCCTCTTCTTCCTCTGACCTTCATTTGTTTGGTTTGCTTGTTTGTTTGTCAAGAAAAGGTTTTCAGTCCTGGTTATCCTGAAACTTGCTGTGTAGAACAGGCTGTCCTCAAACTCAGAGTTCCACCTGCCTCTGCCTCCCAAGAGGCGCCACCACCTGGCTTCAAGAAACTTCTTAAACACAATATTGGTCGTCTACTAGCTTGTTGCCCTGTTTCTCAGCTCTCCGCTTGCCCCCAGCTTCCAACTGTCAAACATGTTTTTCACTGCTTCAGTATAGACACCAACACTTGAATAGACAGAAAAGCTACCGTCTTGAGATTCCAGATTATTATTCCAGTTTTATAACAAGTCCAACTTTACACACAGCATTTTGGTATCAGGCCACATGATTTAGATCTGAAACCACAATGCATAGGATCCTGGAGTTCTAAGAATACAAGAAGGCATAGTCAAGAAAATAGCTTTTCATAGATATGAGAATAATGCTTTCATTAAAAGGGAGTATCCAAGCCATAGAAGTGAGTGATCTACTATAAGTTAACATCAAACACCTCCTAATGACTACTGAGACTTAGAAAAAAAAATCTGACCTCAAAATATAAATTGTGATATCATTTCTACTATGATTGTAATTAAAGTCTTGAGTATGGATGAGAGAATTCTAAAAGCCACAAGGAATCCAAACCTGGGGGATCATTTGATCAGCTTGGGAATCTAAGGCAGAAAGATCCCAAGTTCAAGGCCAGCTTGGGCAATTTGGCAAGGATTCAAACCTTGAATAAAATAAAATGACATAAAGTAATGAGGGCGGTGTAGAATGCTTCTCACATACCTGTATCTCTTTCAAAATATTCTTGTCCAACACAACCAAATTCTAGTGCATAATTGGAGAAAAATTGTTCCTCCCCCAAATCAAGTATTATGTCTTGTTTGGGAATTACTTTACACTCGAAATCTGGCACCAAGCAAGAATCAGTAAGTATTAGATGAATGAATTAATAGCATTGGAATACTTGAAGGTTTGAAATATTGGACAGTTTTGGAGTTCAAGGAACTCCCAGTAGTGTAGAATGGGGTGGGGGTGGGGTGAAGGTGAGGCTGAGGGTTGTCAGGGGCAACATGAACTGCATTTTGAGAACAATGCATAAGGACTGAATGTTTAAAGCTGGTGGACTGTAGATTTTGTGACATGACTGTATTTGTTAACTAGCAAAATGGCCACTCAGGGACTTTTACAGGAATCTATTTAAGAAGCAACATGGATGGTGGCCATGATTGTGATGGTGAGGAAGGGGAAGTGAGAAGTGTCAGAGACATTAGAACAAAACCGTGGGACAGCAGGCACAAGAGCTGAGGAAATCAGGGATAAAACCTAGGGACAACTGTGTTTCTAATCACTACCATAGAGATTAGAAGTCAAGTGTGGATAAGAGAAAACTATATTCCGCATTATCACGAACCTCCTGAGCTTAGGGCACATTGTTCTCCAGGGTTACTGGAACTCAGAAAAACAAAGCTGAACTCAACATATAATTTTTGATATTTTGGTTATAATTAAAGTCTTGGGGTAGCTGAGAAAACATTAAAAAAAATATACAGGAGGGAAGGCTGGGGTACCACACCTCTAATTCCAGCCACTTGATAATCTAAGGCAGGAAAATTCCAACTTCAAAGCCAGCTTGGGCACCTTAGCAAAGCCCTGAATAAGATGAAATACATAAAATGGAAGGGTATGGGCACTGTGCAGTGTCTGTCCAGTGTGCAGGACAGACAGAGAGGACAGTGAGCAGTGCCTGCCCAGAGAGGACAGTGTGCAGTGCCTGCCCGGAGAGGGCAGTGTGCAGTGCCTGCCCGGAGAGGGCAGTGTGCAGTGCCTGCCCGGAGAGGGCAGTGTGCAGTACCTGCCTGGAGAGGGCAGTGTGGAGTACCTGCCTAGAGTGGAGTGCCTGCCCAGAGAGGACAGTGTGGAGTGCCTGCCTAGAGAGGGCAGTGTGGAATGCTGCCTGACATAACAGGAGGCCTCACAACAATCCTTATTCCTGCAAAAAGGGAAAAAACAAGGGATGTTTGAAGGGATAATAGAACTGTTGTAGTGCATCTGAACAGTTGATACTTAAGGCATGGGTGGGAGAAGAAACCTCACATGCAAAGCTTAAGACAAGCCAAGAAATGGGAAACTGTTCCATGGAAACTTGGGGAGACTTTTTCCTTGTAATGATTGCATGACCAGAATTTTAAAGCACTGTAGAAAAATTCAATTATGGTATGATGTTAAGGATATCTCTTGGTTTAACAAAGGCTTATCAGTAGCTTTACCAAGACAGCAGGAGTCCCGGCACAGTGATCAGGAACAGGTGACTGAAAATGAGAGGCCCCCATCACCAGCTGCTCGGTGGGATTGAACTGCTGATGACAGCCAGGAACTGGGAGGGGCACTGAGTCTGATGCTGGCTTCCTTTCCCACAGACAGCAATGATAGTGATTTAGTCCTTGAAAACTGTTCTATCAAACAGCCTTGCTATCTGGCATTTTTCAGTGTACACAAAAGATTACTATTTGAATGTGTTGAATATTTTGAGACTCAAAGATAAGAAACACAGACTCTGAAGCTCCAATGCCTGTGACTTGGCACCATTGTTGAGTCACCAGTGGGAGAGTAGTCATTGTTTTTTCTTCAGAACAGAGGGAATAGCACCTCTGTCCAGTCTGTGAAGCACCTGCCTCTCTGACTGTATTTAGCAAAGAAAGCATCAGGCAGTGGCTTGGTGCCCCCAGGGATGGCCAGTGAAGTAAACTGACTTACTTTGATTCTTTCTCACGTATATCCACATCATCATAGATGATACCATCCTGAGAACTAGGTCCTAGGGCACAGACAGGATCAAAAAAATTATTAGCTATGCATCATACACCTCTGGCTTTCCAAATTATACACAATGACCTAATTATCCAACTGTATCCTCAAGCCTTTTATCTGATTACATAGACAGGCTGGAGCAAAATGAGTCTCTTTGGGGAAGAAACTCAACTGAGGGAATAAGAAGCAGTGAGCTCGCTGAGCATCTGACCTGCATATGCATTTACATCAATTTGATTTCGTTGAATTGTAAGTTGTTCCATTTTCTGGAACTGAAAAATGATTTATACTGCTACAACATTGAGGGGACTTTTCTTAATACCTATTGGAGGGGAAATGGGAATGTATTTGCTGGTCTCCACCTACCACATACACACACACACACACACACACACACACACACACACACACACTTGTTTCCTTATTTAATAACACCCATGGTTTGGAATAATTGTTTCTTTAGAATATAATTGTCTTACATTGAATCTGAGTTAACACATAATGATAATTAGTTGTTTCTAGCTTATAATGTTCATGCTACCATGCAATATAGACTTCTGTGATTTTTAAATGATTCACTATTTGAAAAACTTTGGGGCAATTTGATATATTCGTAATTCATCTTGCAGTATTCATAGTTACGCTTAGCTTTGCTAATTTCTCTCAGTCCCTTTAAGCTTTGGGTGGGGTATAGATTCAACAGCCCATATTTAAGTGCTTTGGACAGAACGTTTCAGACATCAAACCGTTTTGGATTTTATAGTATTTGCATAAACAGTGGGATCTATACAGATTATATCTTGGAAATAGAAGTCAAACACAAACTTGAAATTAGTTAATATTTCATATGCACTTGCTCCATAGATCCTAATGGTAACTTCATATTTTACTGTCAGACGTAGAAATTTATTCTGTCAGCAATAAAAAATTTTTCATTTTGGTGTAATTTTGGTTTGTGGTTTTAGGGATTAGAGGTAATTCATCTTTAAGATGAATTCCTATTCTAAGTTGCCTTCTGAGTTTTTTATGATAATATTTGAGAGAGCTGCAATTTTATCAGGTCTATATAATCTTTGTCTTTAATTTGGCAGCTTATAATTCTGAAATATATGTTTGAATCACCGAGTCACAGTTATTAATGAAAGTAACTATATTTCTAGTGCCCATGAACAAAAACCATGAGCAAAGTCACACAGATCTTGTTTATTGGCAAATTCCATGTACTGGACATGTATTGAGAGCACCCTATGTGTCAGGCACTGTGATAACTTATATAACCAGTGACCCATTTTTAATCAGCTAGTGTGTGGATTGCAGCATGCTCATACTCAATTTATCATGCCTTAATCTGGCTAGCAAATCCACCAGAGCTGTGCAGATCAATGCAGAATACCTAAACTTCATAGTCAGACACACTTGGGTACAAATCCCAATCACAGAGTATGGATATGCGTCCTAGAAGCCTCCTAAAAAGAGAGTAACATCTATTTATGGAATTGCCAGAAAAAAGTTTCTCATCCCTCCAAAGCAGGAAGCACTGCTGTTTGACATATCATCTTTCATTCTGATGGGTCCATTTTTTCACTGGGAAACCAGTGTTCTTCCCCTGCCCCTTAATACACCAATCCTGAAGACAGCAATGCTGGTGGGCAACAGCAAGCAAATGGCACTTACCTAAGTCAGGCATTGACATGGAAAATCCATTGCTAATGAGGAAAAGACAAAAAAAGGTCAAGGAAAAAAGTCATGCTCATGAGCAGGCAAATCCCAAATGCCATCCTGGTGGCAGATGCCTGCCTGGTCCAGATGTCATCCTGATGGCAGGTGCCTGCCTGGTCATCCTCATGGCAGGTATCTGGTCTAGACGGTATTTCTAGGCAAGCCTGTCAAGTGAGACTCTTGCAGCTCTGTTTTGATTGTCCCTACCCCATTCCAAATGAGCTCATCCATCCCTGTGGACTGTCAGTAACTCAATTCCTACCTAACTAATCACCCAGGCGGCCTTGCAGCCTAGACCTGCATCCACAGAATCCACAACTATCTGTTAGTCTTCTAAGAGTCAGTCATATATACCAAATGAGCATGAGGAATGAAAAAGAACACTGTACAGACAAATCCATAAGCACTCTGCATATACTGCATCCTTTCTGTGTTTCTTAAGCCAAAGGAAGACTTGCACAGAGAACCTCAGTCAGGTGGAAATGGAAGATGGCAACCTTCCATTGGGATAGAACATGGAATATAGCTAGATTTGGTTCTTGTCTCTTGTTGCTAAGGAGGTCACATGGAAAGAGATGTGTGATAGGAAAAGGGAGGGAGGGAGGGAGGGAGGGAGACAGAGACAGAGAGACAGACAGACAGACAGACAGACAGACTTGTGTCTGTTCAGCCTTTAATTTCAAGTTAATAAATACTACAGGTGTTTTTGTATTAGCCATGAGCCAGGCTCTTATGTGTGATGAGTAAGATGATTGGAGACAGTTTCTGTCCTGAAGGGAGATAGAAAATATAGTAACGGAGTGCTCTGTGCTGCAATGGAAAGTACAGTATCCACACTCATGTCTGGTTGGATGTCTTGGGAGATCTAGCTCCTGCAGACCACTGAGCTTAAAAATCACAAAACTGCAAGATCTTACAATTGGGAAGAACTTGAGAGAAGAATAGCTTCATACTATCTGAAATGTAGATGATTACTTGGCTTCATCACAAAGTGCAGATCTAGATCTATCGATATTGATATTGCAGAGAGAGAGATGTCTCCAGAGGCTACACAGTCCCCTTCCACTGCACCCACAAGGGAGCCAAGTCTTGTAAACACAAATGGAAGAAACTCCTCTTTCTTTTACTGCTTGATAATTTGGAACCTTCCCAAAGACTAATAGTGGAGACATGAGGAGACAGGGGGTTCTAAGTCCAAGATCTTGACATACATAGGCCTCATTCAGGTAACCCATGTCCATATCACAAGCATACCACTGCTTTCAAGAGAGACAAAGTAAATATGGACAGGTACACAAGTAAGACCACTGGAGATTGTGTGGCCAAGAGAACATGAAACGAACTACTAACATCATGTTTAGTGCTAATGACACAGATGTCAAAGATGACAACACGGTTCCATTCTGGATCTTGCTTGTCTATTCTGGTAATTTTTTTTCTCCTCACTAGTTTCTTAGGGTATCATGTAATCAGGACCTTTATAGTTTTAGGTTCTGATTCTCTTGTCACTGGTGCTGAGAATTGGATGCAAACAATATCCCATGTGTCTTCAAGGCCAGTGTGTTGATGGCATCCAGGGAGAAAAGCTAAAGGGGACAGTTTACCTGATAATTTCCTTTGACTTGGTTTTCTTCATTCCGAATATGTTTTCTTTCCTGAAGATCTGCTGCAATCTTCTCAGTGCTGCCCTTCCAGCTACTCTAAGAGGAAACACAGAGCATTTGAGAGAGTACTAGAACTAGGAGACAATGCTGTTGGATTACTAAGGACCAGAGACTCCAGCCTCACATCCAAAGGAAGGAAGCACAAGGAAATGCCTGAGCAAGTAGGAGTGAGGTCTGCTGAGATCCTGCTGAGATATGAAGCATATCTGAGGCAAGCACGAATAGAGTGATTATAGTGTGTACAAACACTCATCTACCACAAATAGTGTGCTTTTTCTTTTTGTAGAGATTATGAAGCAAAATCTTGCTTTCCCAGGGAGAAAATAACCTAGGGAAATGCTCCCTCTAAATGGTGCTGGAGACACACCAGAGGAATTACTGGCTCCTGAAATTGCCATCACTGATTTTTAACATACTCATCAGTAACTGAGTATACAGATGTGGTGACATGCTCCTGGGCCATCTGATGATGAAATTCTTCTAAATATCCTTCTGGTTTAGGGGGATGGAGATGAAAAGGAGTTCACCCACATAACCCACATAACCAGCCAGGATCACTGTGCCCTTTGTCCTCAGACTTATTACTGTTGAACATACTGTCTTCTCTCTTTCTTTCCTTTTTTTTTTTTTTTTTTTTTTTTTTTTTTTTTTTGCTGTCTATAATTAAACTTGACCAAGGCTGCTCATTTGAACAAATGTTGTTGGCAACATCAGTGGGTAAATCCCAGAGTCTGACTAACTCCCAAAGACAAGGGCTTAGTTAAACTTATTGCTTTGTTCCTCGGAAACCAACTATAAAGTCAAGGCAAAATCTATTGTTATTTACTTTCCCTGTCTCAACTGCTTCTTAACACATCTTATAAAAGTTCTCTGCTCTAGAAAATGGACATTTTGCTCAAAGGAGAAAGCAATGAATCTTTAATATTATGGTATGTGATTGTACACAGTAATGAATATGCTGCCGATTGATAGTGCAGTATTTCAATAGCTCATCATCCTTCTGTGTAATCTTGCCTCAACAATGGTGGTGGAGATGGGGCCATGTCTTAAATCCTAGCTTACTAGATAAACAGGAAACACCTTCAGCCTACAATCCTAAAAAGACACTCACTCTGTTTTGGGGTCATTATTCTTTGCTTTGTAGATATCTTCATACATTTCTTCACTATTTTCTTCTGAAATTAAAACACACACAAAAATGAATGAATCCCTATGAGCTGCCAAGTACTTTCAACTTTATTTAGCTAAATGGTTTTGTTGAAATTATGCAAGTTTCCTTAAGCATGTGGTAAAAAAAATTCATAAACTTATATAAAGGTTTTTATAAATGAGAAGAATTGGGTCTATCTTCTGCCTCTAATTCCATGTAGGATCTGGTTCAGCCAAAGAAAGCTATTTCTTAACAGATCCCTTTTACCCTCCCTCCTTCCCATGGTTAGTGAGGAACAGCATGCTAAATACTGGGAAAGAGAGGACACCCATGTATGCTGAAGAATATCTTCCTTTGCACCAGTGTAACACATAAGCTTAATATACTTAGATGGATGCTGAGTGCAGCCTGGAAACCAAGTCTAAAAGAAATAGTATTGGACTCAAAGAATAAATGTTAAGATTTCAAACTTGACTGGAACACAGAGCGCATGAAGAGTTCCTCAGCTTCTTTGTACCTCTGTTCTCTCATTAAAGGTATTAGATTTAATGTTCTCTGAGGTTGTTTCTACATGTCAAATTTCTGGATTCTAAGGAGGATGCCTGGAATAGTAATTTGATTAGTCCGTGTGTTTATGTATGTGGTGTGTGTGTGTGTGTGTGTGTGTGTGTGTGTGTGTGTGTGTGTTATATTACAGGTAAAAAGTGTCTCATTATTTAGCCCAGGTTATCCTGGAACTCCCTGAGTAGGTCTAAGCAGAAAATGGGAAAGAAGATAGGAGAAAGGGTGGGAAAAGGAGGGATGGGTAATCAAAACTATGGATTTTTTTTTTAAATGATATGGAAGCCTGCTATTTATAAGTTATTAGAAAATACTGCTTAAAAACAAAGTTGGAATGGAGGTGTCATCTGTAGTGGTTTTAGAATAGGCCCAGAGGCTCATACATTTGAGTGCTTAGTCACTGAGGAGCGGAACTGTTTGGGAAGGAGGCGTGGCCTTGCTGGAAGAGGTGTGTCTCTTGGAGTGGACTTTGAGGTTTCAAGATGCCATGCCAGTCTCAGTGTTCCCCTCGCTCCCCAGTTTCTGTCTCTGTCTCAGTTTCTCTCTCTCTTCACCGTCCTCCTCCCTCCCTCCATTTCTCCCTCTTCCTCCTCCTCTCCTTCTTCCTACTGCCTTTGGATCCAGGATCCAAAGCTACAGCTTCAGTGCCATGCCTGCTTGCTTCCTGCCACGATGATCAAGGACTAACTCTCTAAAACGGTAAGCAAGTCCCCAATTAAATGCTTTCTTTTGTGAGAGTTCCCTTGCTATGGCGCCTCTTCAAAGCAATAGAACAGTAACTAGGACATCCTGTATGGGATGCTTTTCCCCAAAGCCATGGGTTATTAAAGAAAAATATCAGTGCTAGCTATGAGATACCTCAGAGTTCTCAGTACAGTACAAGGTACTTTCATTGTTCTTGGTTGTCCAATGGAAATTGATGGTAAGACTATTCCCGAAGACACCACACTTTTGGTCATGACAGAGAAATCAAGCTAAAGCTGAGAGAGATACTTTCCCATCACTGTCTAGCTTTGTGGTGCCAGAAGGTGCTCTGTAGCCTACTGATGGGGAAAAGTCATCAATAGTGTTCCAGCTGTGAATCCTGAAGGCTACAATATGCCCTGCTGGGCCTGACACACCCTCATGATGGGTATGGTGGTAACTTACCACTTTCTGATTGGTTTTGATGACTACTTTTCTTCTTCTTTTCTTTTATTTTTTTTTTGGTTTTTTGAGACAGGGTTTCTCTGTATTGCCC
>NW_022196900.1:64217249-64239571 GCF_008632895.1 Mastomys coucha | reverse complement strand
TTTTTTTTTTTTTTTTTGTGCCTACTTTTCAAGAAGAAATTCATGCCTAGTTCTGTAAGCCTGGTAAATGGGGGCTGGGGAGGGGGTCATAAACCCTGGGAGAAAATGCTGTTATTTTTTAAAATATATTATTTTATGTATATTTTTCCTTCATATATTACTGTGCCTAGTACCCATGAAGGCCAGAAGAAGGCAAGATAGCCTGGAATTAGAGTTACAGATGGTTGTAAGCTGCCAGATGGGTGTTGGGAATTGAACTTGGGTTCTCTGGAAGAGCAACAAGTTCTCTTAACCACTAAGCCATCTCCAGCCTTACTAGTTGTTGTCATTGTTGTTGTTGTTGTTGCTGTTGCTGCTCTTATGCTAAATGATCATGTTCTCAAACTGCTACCTAGACACTTGAGCTTAGATCTGCAGATTAGACCAACACTCAGCTGTCATCAGAGAAACGTCTTCTAGGAGTAGGTAGCTCATAGCATAAAGCCCCATAAGTGGCCAAAGCACCAAAATTTAGTGGTAGTGGAGGGTTTGGCTCTAAGTGAGACAGCTGGATCACTATCTAAAGGCTTAGGGAACACTGTAGATAATAAAATTGAAATACTGTAAGAGATGTGTTCCCCAAAGACATCTTCTGGACATAACATGACCATTGCACAAATAACTACTGCTGTAGTTATCACCATTCATCTGTCGAAGACTGAACCCAGGGTATCTCATCAAGGGCAGGGGGACCTACAGGACACTCCACTTCCCTGATGGATTACTAGCCAGTTTTACAGGGAGGTTGTGTTGTGTTCTTCAGTGGCATAGGCACTGATAAATTGACTTTACTCTAATAGGTAACCTCCTACCTATTCTCTGGCAAGAAACCCAAATCCAGTGATTCACATGCAAAAAGAAGGCATGGAAGCGAAAGGGGTGTGAAGGGGAGAAAAGTTTCAGTGGGGGAGGAAGGAGGATAAAAGAGTGTGAAAACAACTAAAGTTCTTCATGGAAATGTGTGAAAGTGTCAAGAATAAAAATGAAACAAAGCTGATAAGAGCCACTTGAGGTATCCCAGGAAGGCCAGGGTCACTTTAATTGGGGGTTGGGCATCTGCAAACACATTTTGCTTGGCATTTGCGGAAGCAGAGAAGAGTCAATGCAGAAGCCTCTCAAAGGGAAAACTGAATATAGTGTGGAATATAGATGGAGTCACACTGATGCTATGGAGAGGACCAGGCCATTCAAAGCCATTAGGCCATGTTGATATTGCTATTAAAAGCACTGGGAAGTTGGAGCTACATACTTTGATTGTAGAGGACCCAAGTCTGGTTCCCATACACTCATATCAATTGGCTAATAACATGCTTGAAACTCCACCTTCAGAGAATCCAACAGGACAGGTGCCTGCACACAGGCACATACCCCCAGCCCTCACATAATTAAAATCTATTAATTGTAGGAAGCCCTGATGATATTTCAAATAAAAACTGCTCATCACTCATCAGACTTGTGCTTTGAAGGCATCCCAGAGAGCGCGATTTCATGTGAAATTGCTCTCAGCCACAAGAATATTATTCCCTCCTCTAAGCACATGCCTTGGGACCACCACTCTTAGCTTACAATCTCACCACCCAGTTTCCCATCATTGAAAATGTGCCCAAATAAAAGGCTATGGTCACTGCTTGGCCTCAGGAGCACTCTGCTTTTCCAACCAGCACTCACCACTGTCTGAGGTGAATGAGCTGGAGAAGTCCCATTTTCGTCTGTGGAGAAAAACAGAAAGATCATTAGCCTACTGCACCTCCACCATCTCATCAAATTCATCCTCCTGGAAGGGCAGAATATACTTACATGTCTTCTCTGGAGCACTCCACATCATCATAAGTCTTCTCTGAAGAGGAGCTTGACCTAATGGTGCTGGGACTTGGAGTTTCTTTTGTCACCTCCAAAGCTTCCACATACCCATCTGTAAGAGAAATAGGGAAACCCCCAAGACAGTTTCATTGAACATTAGAAACATATCTGCACTCATCTCCAGCAATGGAGCAACAGCAGGAAAAGGTAGAATAAAAGTGATGAAATTGGACTGCCACCTTGACATGTGCTGATTTGAGCAAGAGATGGCCCCCAACCCCTGGCTCATGTGTGCAATGTTCTGTCCTCAAAAGAGATACTGTTTTGTTATGTTCTGAAATTTCAGGAGGTAGATTCTAGTTAGAGGAATTAGGCTAGTCAGGGGGCACCCTTCAAAGCTATCCCTTATTCCTTCTTTCCTTTCTGCTTCATGTCAGCCATGACCCAGTTCCTCCTCCACATGCTCCCACACTACGATTCTCTGTCCTACCACAGACCTAAAAGTGGCAGAACCAAGGACCTATGGAGTGAAATCTGTAGAACTTTGAGTCAACCCCAACCTTGCCTCTCTTCTGTTGTCTGTTTAGTCACTGCAATGAAATTGACAGCATGGTCTGCAGCCTTGAATAAGCCACTTGCCAAGCCTGTTGCAACTCCTGGAAGCTGGGGTAATAAGAATGGGCCCTGCTGTGTGATTGTGCAAGGATCCTGTGTATATGTACAATGAGTGCTAATTCCCTGGCAAACCAAAGCTCTTCCCCAGTGAAATGCCTCTTCTGACCTTCTGTGTTGAAGACCTTCAGCCCTGGAGATTTTTTTCTACCATCAAAATGGCCGCTTCTAGTCTTTTGGTAGTTTTTTTTTTTTTTTTTTTTTTTTTTCTTTTAATTCTTTAAAGATTCTTAAGTAAGCTAATTGAACATGTGTGTGGTTAAAGACTGAATTAACCACAAGGTAAACATGCTAATCTGAAAAGTCTGTAGAGATTGTTTGCATAGGTAGCCAGTCTGATAAGTGCAGGTATTTCTCAGCTGTAAACTTGTAAAACAGCCACAGGTCTCACCTCCTCTTCAGCTGGTGTAGCTTCATATTTAGGCTGTGGGTAATTCAGAGCTATTTTCATTTCAGACATGAACTACTTATCATAAGAAGTGCATCTAAAGATATGCAATAGGCGAAGGGACTTGTATCTATTAATTAAATGAACCAAATGAGAAGATTTTATCCTACTGCAAGAAGTATGTGACCCCCAAACTGTTTCAAAGAGTGTCAGTTCCCAGAGGAAGAAGTTATCAGAATGGTCCCAGCCAAAATAAAGATGCTAAGCACACAGTCGGGTTTTTTTCTCTTTTAAAAATGTACTTACTCTACTTTATGGGTATGAGTGTTTTGCCTGCATGTATGTGGGTATATCACGTGTGTACCAGGTGCCTTCAGAGGTCAGAAGAGGGTGTTGTATCCCATAGAACTACAGTTATGGATGACTGTGAACTACCATGTGGATTCTAGGAACCAAACACAGATCCTCTGAAATATCAAGTGCGCTCAACCCCTGAGCTGTCTCTCCAACTCCCTTTTTGCCTTAATTTTTCTTATTGGCTTATGATAAGCACTATGAAATCATCTTAGAAACAAGATTCGCAGATGTATGTCTTCAGCGAACACATCACTCAATTCCAGAGCCACCACAATCCTTCACGTTACTTCCATTTGGTTGTCCTAGGTACAGTGGATTTCAGACCCATCTCATGATTTCTTTTAAAGAACTTGCTACTCTTTCAATCTACCCTGCTTCTAACAAAGTGAAGAGTACCCTTTCTGTTGCTCAGGCTCCTCGGGCCCCAAGTGCTGGAGACATCCTTGATTCTTCTGTCTCCCACATACCAACTCTGATCATGACTTTTTGTGTATGCTCAAAGCTCTGAATCATTTGGAAAGTCTTACAGAGAGCAAAGGTCAAAGCTCTCTGAGGGATTTCTATAAGCCCATGCTTGTCTTCCTCTTCCACCTCTCTCTTCTCTGTTCCAACCACAGGATTTGATATTCCACCAACACCTATGATCAGCTCTGGCCTGGAAGTATCTGCTTCCTTTCCCCTCATCTATAACATTATGTCAGATGCACACATGCTTCTGCTATTCTTACTGCTATGCCAAACCCCGTGACGAAAAAAGCATCTTAGGGAAAAAGGAGTTTAATTTGGCTCCTGTCCGCCAGGGCAGGGGAAGACATGGCAACAGGGGCATGAGGTGGCTCGTCACACTGCATCTACCATCAGGCAGTCAAGAGAGACCAATGCGGTTACTAGTTCGCTTTCTCTCTTTTTTCTGTTTTTATTTAGTCCAGAACCCTAGCATGTGGGATGGTGGGCCCTACATGCAGAGGACATCTAGCCTCTCTAGCTGAATCTCTCAGGAAATTCCCTTGTAGACATGCCCAGAGGTGTGTCTCCAGTGTGTCTCCAAGTGCAGTTAAGTGGACATACAGGATGAACTATCCTTTCTGGTATACCTGCGGTCTTTGCGGTTAACTACAGACACATACAAGTTCTAACGTCCATGACCCCCTTTTCTTTTCCTTCTTGACTTGTACATTACCTTCATCTCATATAAAAATATCTTATTGTTCATGTATTGTCTGCCGCATTTGATCAGAAAGTAACCTCTGTGGGGACAGGGAATCCTTATTAATCTACATTAGTTGAACAAAGCATGCACTTCATTGTGGCATGTTCCTACATTCAGTTTGTACACGTTGATCTTATTTACCCCATCTATCCTCTTGCTTTACCTACTTCTCCCTCCACACAGACCCTTTGTCTTCCTTGTGAGTATCTTTCCGCATGAGAGAGAAAACATGATTAATTCATTCTGAGCCTGTCTTTCTCAGTCCCTCTCCAGTTCCATCCATTTTTGTGCAAATGATAATTTCGTTCTTCCATATGTTAGTGTGTATGCGTGTGTGGAAGCCAGGAGTCAAATTTGGGTGTTGTTTTTTGAGACAGGCTTTCTCACTGGTCTGGAACTCACTGAGCTGACTGGTGAGCCCCAGGGATCTTGCCTGCTTCTGTCTCTGCAGGGCTGGAATTATAAAGCACACCTCCATGCCTGTTGTGGTTTTTGTTTGCTGCTTCACACACAGGTTATGACAATACAAACTCAAGTTCTCATGCATACCAGGGCATATTTACTAATGGAGCCACCTCCCCATCCCCCAGCCCCCTCATTCTTCTTCATAACACATACACTCACTTCCCTTCCCTCCTCCCTTCCCTCCTCACTCTATTCCATTTTCTTTAGCCATTCATCTGTTGAAAGTGACTATAACTTGGCTGTTTATCAGTGCTCTGATAAACAAGGCTGTGCTGACTTAGACCCCTTCTGCATACAGCCATCCCTGGGATAGCTGTGTCACATGGCTGTTATATTTTAGTTTTTGTCATACCACTTTGCATAGCAGCTGCCCTAATTCACATTCAAACTGGAAACTGTTAAACCCCCTCCTCCGACATTCTCCAGTCTGCTTAGTTGTGATGGCCATTCTGATTGGGTAGGATGGGATCTCAGCATGGTCTTGATCTACATTTCTTTGATGGTCTAGGATGTTGAGTGTTTTTCCATGTAATATTTTTGTATGTCTTTTGAGCAGACCCTGTTGTGTTCATGTGCCATTTATTGATTGGATTATTCGATTTTTCAATGTTGAATTTTAAACTTTTATATATTCTCGATATTAATAGTTTACTATAGCTGCCAATGATTTCCCTTCGTTCTGTGGCTATCCGTGCGGTCAGCTGTTTTCTTTGCTGTTGGAAGCTTTTACATTTGCATAGTCTCATTCATTTCTTGTTGCAATTACTTTTGTGTAACTAGTTGCTTATATTCATATTCTTAAGGTTTTCCCCATGTGTTTTTCTCATAACTTACTGGGTTCTAGTTGTTACATTAAGATCTTTGATCCATTTTGAATTGACTTTTGTACAGTATGAAAGATAGAATCTTCAGTCCTATGTGCATGAAGAAGAGATTTTTTTTTTCTGTTTCTTTAACCGCTAAATCCCCACACCTAGAATATAGGACCTGTAAAGGACACTCAAATTTTTGAATTTTGAACAATCCCAATGCATTTTCAAAGCAGTAATTTTAGCATGCCCAGCCTTTACTGATATTGAAATGTTTGTAACCTACTATCTTATAACATATTTTAAATTTTTTCTCTGCTTTTTAAATCTTTCTCTTTCTTGATTAACCAAGGTTTTTCTCTCTAGCATTTTTCATTTTCTCATTTTAGAAGGTGTATATGTTATGTTTGTGTTTTAAAAAACCTTTTTATATTTTTTACTTTCATGATTTTTTTTCCCTTGTTTGTTGGTCTTTTTACTCCAGTGCTGTGGATCAAATCTAGAGTCTTGTGCATGCTGGGCAAGCACACTACAATTGAACTGCACCCCTAGTCCTGTTGTAAGATTTAATGACAGTGTGATATGGGAAAACACGTCACCAAGGATGGCCTGAATCTGAGCATCTTCACAGACACAGATAGGAGCCGGCTGCACCCACACCATTCCCTACCTCCGGGTAATGTGGTTCTGACCCCCAACCTATTAGGGACATTCTACCTGCTTTTGATCTTTGTACTAATGCAGCAATGCAGTTTGCATTTCTGGGAGCTCCACACTCGCATTCAGCATTATCCTGAGAGATTCTTCCAGATTGTTGCTGTTGCAATGTGACCATTACTAGGACTCCGTTTTCTGTTCTGTTGTGTGAACAGGATACGATGATGTGTTTCTCTACTCTGTTTGTTGTTGTTATTTTTGTTGTTGTTGCTGCATTTTCCCCCACTTGGCACAGCCCTGGGGGTGGAGAAATGGCTCAGCATTTAGGAGCACGGGCTGCTCTTCTAGAGGACCCAGGTACAATTCCCAGCACCCATACATGGCAGCTCACACCTGTCTGTAACTCCAGTTTTAGGGAACCTGACAGACAACATGCAGGCAAAATACTAATGCACATAAACTAAAAGGTAAATCATTTAAAAAGGAAAGCAGTCCTCACTATGTGGTCAACCTCAAACCCTTCATCTTTTGGCCTCCGTGTCTCGAGTGCCGGGCTTTCAGGATGCTATCCTTTCCAGCCCTCCATTTTACTCCTCATGGGACAAGTTCTAGTCTGAGACTACTATAAAAAGTTCTGGCACAAAAACAATTTGTATATTTTTGTGAATTAAATACATATTTCTGCCTGGAATATGTGTGTCCTGGGATGTCTAGACATTGAAAGTGCATATGTTTGTTTTTAACACTCACAAACATTTCCAAGGTAATGAAGCTAGCTTACAATCTCTTCAAAATAGGAGCATTCTACCTGGTCCATATCTTCACCAACACTGAATGGTTTTAGTCTTTTCTGTTGGAGATGCTATGATGGTAATACTCTTCCCTTGCAGTTCTACTTGCAATGGAGAGCCAATGACCTTGGGCTCTCCTGGCTTATTCACCTTTTGGAGGCCCTCTTTCCCCTACGATCAACTGCCAGTTCAAATATTTTTTTCAATTTCAATATCTACCATCCTTTTTTTTTTTTTTAAACATGGCTAGTTTCTGTTTTATACTTTGCGAAAGTAAATTTGTTTATATAAAAGATTTATTTATTCCCTCTATGAGTTCTTTGTCAAACTTGTAATTAGGTACAGCAGCTCAGATGAGAAATGGCCCCCCACAGGCTCATGTATTTGAACACTAGGTTCCCAGTTAGCAGCACTGTGTGGGGAGAGTTACGTGGTGAGCCTTACAGGAGGAAATAGGTCACTAGGAGGTGGACTTTGAGATTAAACAGCCTTGCCCTACTTATAGATTCTGCTTGCCATTGAAGATGTGAGTTTCTGTATTTTCTGTCACCATGCTTGCCACTAGCTACTGTGTCTCCTAGCCATGAGGGACTGCCTTTTCTCAGGAAGTGTTATCCCAAATGAACTCCATCTGTAAGTTGCCTTAGCCATGGTATTTTGTCACAACAATATGGTGGCTAATACAATAGGTACACGTAGAACATTTTCACTTTGTCTATGATTAACTGCTACCTCTTTTATTTGCATCATCTAAGAAATAGATCCTAGTTTGTCTAAGTCTTTTCAGGATAAAAAGAATTAATATTTGGGGTGAGAGAAAAATAAGCTGAAGGTAAGGCAAACCCCTAAGTGACTTTAAGCATGAGTTTGAAGAGGTGACTAGGACACAATAAGGTAAGGGAGTGGGCACAGAAACATTCCAGGTAGAGGATAGAGATCAAGTCAAAATTGAAGGCCATTGAAGCACATGACCTGCTCTGAAATCATTCCTCCAGGGCAGAGAGTATGCAGGGGGCATATGTGTGGCATAGTAAAGCCCACAAGCCTAGAGCAGATGTCAAGGACCTTGGCTTTATTCTTTTGATCACTAATTCATTCTATTCTGTCAGTAATACATCACAAGGATGGCTTTCTGTGGACCAATGTGCTTCAGTAGGCATTTCCTCATCTATGTGACATCTACTCTCATTCTCCTGACAACAGCTGTCATATTTTCGTTCAATGTGATGAAGTCTTGGCTTGATGGCCCACATAAACGCATATATTTGAAAACTTGCTCTACAGTTGGTAGAACTATTTGAGAAGGATTAGGAGGTGTGGCCTTGTTGGAGGAGGTATGTTACCAGGGTGCACTTTGACGAAGTTCCTACTATTCCCCATTAGTTCTTTCTCATATGCCTTGTACTTATGGATGAGACACAAGCTTTCAGCTACTGCTCCAGCACCATACCTACCTATCTGCTGCCATGTTTCTTGACAAGATGGTCAAGAACTCTAAGTTAATAGAAAAGCAACCAAGACACATGGTATGTTATTTGGTAGAAACTAATTTACTCACTCCTAGCTCAATGTATGACACAGCCGGGCCCCATCAGAGCATCATATAATTGGGATGGCACGTGACCCAATCAAATTTCAATGTAAGAGTCATGAATTTTATCTTTAGAGAGACAAAAATGACCAGTTTTCCTTTGGGGCTTAGCAGAGAATAGGTTGTAATTCTCACTGCTTGCTGCCAGCTTGATTGAACAGAAGCTGACTCTGCCTGAAAAACAGAGTTGCCTCAGAGAACTCAGGCTACTTTGTCCTTGTGGTATTATCTGTGTTCCTGGATCAAACCACACCTAGAATTTCTGCCAAGTGAGCCAGCCCCTTTTAAGTATGTGGTTTAACCAAGTATGACTTAGTGTTGTTTATAATCAAGAGTATTGAAATGCAGCTGAAAGGTCACTTAGTGATGTTGTATGACATAATCAGCTTGTCAATGGTGAGAGCAGGGTAAGTGAGTAGACTAGAAAAGAATAAGACTGTCACATGACATGCTCTTGGATCTGGTCCTCATTACACTCCTGTGAAGTTCATGTTCAGATTCTCTTTTTAACAGAGAAATTGAACTAGTGAAATACAGACTAACTACACAACTGTTAGTTCCCACATGTGTAGATTTGAACTCAAGCCCTTTGCTTCTAAATCTAGTGATCTTTCCACTGTTCTAAGGTAAGTTACTAGGTACATAATAAATGTCCTTTACATATCCATAAATTATGGATATATAAAGCCATAAGTCTCAGCCATAAGTCCTTTTAAAACAGTTTGGTAGTGAAGAGAGTCCAGGGGAAATGAAACTTACTCTTATCCTGGGAATGCCTAGTCATGGCATCCCATGAGGAAAATAAAATGCCATCCTCGGGAAAGAGCCTGTTCTGAATGATGTCAGTCATGGCTTCCTGGTTTCCAGCTGGCAAACTCCTTCTGTTCTCATGGATTCCAGTCATCTGAGTTTTTCCTGGAGTCTCTTCATAGACAACTACCTAAACACACACAACAGGGAGAGCACTGCTGGGGCTGACTGCCAACTCAGTTCCTTGCTCATGCATTCTGGTCTTCAAGATGTGTTCCTTAGTGGGAACAAGTCTTATTATTACTAGCTGTTGAGCACTCTGTTATTAGACCCCACATCTTACCAGAGTAAATACCACACCCTTCATTTATTTCTGAGTGCTAATGAGTCCCATAAAGGCAGGCCCATGAGAATGCTAACTCTACCTCAGGCTCTTCATTCCATCTCAATCATCATGGCATCCCATGAGGAAAATAAAATGCTATTAGCCCTCTTGATAAAGTATCTAGGCAGGTCAAATAACCAATGGTGGGCCACATTACTAACAATCTACTAAAGGAGTACTTAGCCTGCCATCCCTGTTCTCATCACCTATAAGGCAGTTACTGGGCACTCCTTTGTTACAGTTTACCTGACATTTGTCTTCCTGTCCACTACCTTGTGTTCCTTCTTAACTCTCCATTTTCTGATATATGAGACCTATACTGAATGAATGATAGCATGGACAGCTCTGGAAGTAACCCATACAGTTGACCGAGCATCTCACTGGACACAGTGCACATTCACAAAACAATTAGGGTTAATATGAAATTGCTTATGGAAGGGTTCACAGCCCTAGAAACAGAGGGTGGAGAGCTTTGTCCCTTTCACTGGGAGATTGAATTTGGGAAATCTTCCAAAAGCAGAATCCATCAAAGTCTATGTCATAAAATGTAGGTAGGAGTTGGATGGAAGCAGAAAGGAATATCTGGCAGACAATGAGAATGAGCAAAGATATGGGCTATGTGGAGAAGTGTTAGTGGCCTAATAGCATGGAAGGGTTGGTCTGGGAGCTGTGACGAGAGCTAAGCTAAAGGAAAGGGGAGAAGAAATAGCTGAGGAAAGACAGGATGGGCTGTGGCTGAATTCCAAGTGGTCCTACGCACAAAATCAAGGAGTTTGGATTTTATTTCTTAGTTTTGATAGACAAGGAGTGGATGACACTGATCAGCTACATACTGAAGGAAGTTCACATCATTGAACCACATCAGGACACAGGTACCTTGGGAGGATAGGTAGGACGTGGCTCCTTCCTTGGCTTCGGAGGCTCCAAGTCACATGGCTCTGTTTCCTCCATGCTGTTTAGGTCTTTAGGTCTAGGACTGAAATATGAAGATACCAAGGAAAAGTCAGGTCTTGACTGTAGATGGCTGATTAGCCCAGTCCTAATAAGATGAGTGAGATCAACGAATGTTCCTTTAAGATGAGGAGCTACAACCAAACGAGTCAGACAGATAGCTTGCATGAGTTTTTCTGCCTGTGCTAAGCAGCCTGGGAGTCAACTCTTGCTTAAATCTTTTCGTTCTCCAATATCTCTAGCATACAGTCTAAGTCCTTTTGTGCTCTGCCAGGTTTCCTCCTTTCCAATCCCATCCCTCTTTGTTCCTCTCCTCCGCTTCTGTTTGGGTTTAGCTTCTCAGTTTTCCCCAACACACCAGTTTTTTTTTCAAGTGCTTCTCCCTCTTGATTGGCTATTCAGTTTTCCAAGCATGTCGTATGCTTCTTACATCACTAACAAACCCAAGATCTCTTTTGTCTAAGTCACAATACTCAAGAATCCTCCACTGCTACCGTCAAGCAGTCATGTTGTCTCCAGTGTGTTTTTGATCACTGCACCTTGTCTGTGGATCTATCTTCAATTGCCTCCTCGCTGGTTTATGAGCTAGAGTTTGCTGCATGGGTATAGACTAGGCTAAGAAGACAAGAGCAAGGAAGGCCAGACAGGGTCACTGAGAGCCTGCTGTGCGCTGGGTACCTTACAAGGTGCCAGGGAACAGAACCAGTTCCTGTTCTGGGACCATAGCCAGCCCATAGCAAAAAAAATGATTTCAGCCATGAGTCATCAGCGGCTAGACTGTGCTTTCATTTTACAGAAAAAATTTACCTCAGTTCTGGCAGGAGAAAACTCTTCCAAGGCTGAAAATAAAGAGGAAAACAGTCATTTTTTTTTTTTATTTTTTATTTTATTTTTATTTTTTGTGAATTTACCCAAAGCAGGTTCTGTTGTTGGTTATAGATCATCAGGTGACTTGATCAAATGGGAGGTGAGTCTTAGGACATGGTGCAAGCAGACAATGACTACAGAATGTTCCATGAAGCTTTCTTGCCCATGGGACTGAAGGCTAAGCAGAGAAGAAACTAGCACTTCTGAATGTACAGTGTGTAGGTTACAGCACATAAAACAGCTTGGGCCATTTTCTCTGCACCCCTTTCTGGGCACGCCTTTGAAGGAGAAGAGCATCCAGACCCTGAGAGGGCACAGCGTGTGGCACCTGGGCAGTTTCAATTGCCAAAACTGGCATAGGTCAGTGTGTGAATCTTGCTTGGACTGCACCCTAGCTTCATGCTCTCTGATCAAAACTCCACTGTTTCATGGCAGAGATTCAGTTTCGTTAAGATCATGTTCCAGTGATAACAACATAATACAACCCCCCCTTCCCCCTTAATCACTGGTCCCACATCTGATGTCAGTAACTATTTGGAATCTAGCCAAGAACTCCTAAGAAAACAAAATAAGAATCTGAAAGGCTGCCTGGAAGACCAAGCACACCGGTGCCCAGGCAGTGTTTGGAAGAGAGCCCCACAGGCCTTCATCCAGTGGCTAGTGGTTCCTCACAGCAATCTAGGAAATCAGCTCCAGAGGACAAGCCAGATGGACCTTTTTAATATCACTAATATATTGATTGCTGCCCATATAATAGCTCTGAGCTCTCAAGTTATCATGTATAGTTGGGAGCAGGGACACTGACTCCCAGGCTCATCTTGAGGATTGGATGTTGCTGTGTAATTCCCAGTTGAATAAAAGACTCACTGCTAGAAACCAATGTACCAACAGGAGGCAGATAATGTAACTGGTAGAAAAGACCACAGAAAAGAGAGCTCTGAGCTCTGAGATGAGGTAACAAGTCCTTCTCTAAGGGTCCAAGGCCATCTTGTAAGAACATGAACTGTGCTCACACAGCCCTACAGCCAGCTCATCAAAATGGATGAAACTGGACATTGCTCACCCAGCTTAAAAATACAAAATGTGCCCACTGAGCATGGATCCTTCACTGATTCCACAAGAGTGCACACGAAGTGCCTACTATGTGCCAGACATTGTAACAAGAGTTCATGTCATTTACTGCTCTCTGCAATTTGAAGAAGTACTGGTCTCTTTCCTTAACATTTGCAATGGCAGACACAGTGGTAAAACATGTTTCCTGTCCCCATGAGGAGTACTCCATTTACAGAAGAGTGGTGGCTCAGAGAGCTGAATGCTGAGTCCCAGGTACTTCTGAACATACCATTCCTTCAGTGCTTATGAACCCTCACATGGACTCTAGATATGGGTGCTCTATTAATTGTACAGGTAAGGACGTTGAGCAACACTCAAGGTCACTGTCAGAATCTGACTGAGGTCTGTACACTTCTACTAGGGGGCCACAACTGGATGGCTACATCATCTCCCAGGTGGCACTTAGCCACCAGCAGGAGCCCAGGAAGTATGCCTTCCAGGCTCTGGTTGTTTTCTTGAAAGCATAAAATACATAAATTTGGATTATCCTAGAGGACTTGTCTCTGAAAGAGATAGTTATTAAAGCTATTGGCACAGGCCACAAGAGATGAGGGAGGGTCCAAGGATCAATTCAGACCATGTCTGCTCATCTCAGTACACACCTTCTAACTCTACATAAAAGGCTCAGGGTTTAGAATCCTGACCATTAGGAGCCTGGAAAAGCCTGCTGCAGATAAGGATCTTTCCTCTAGCTGGAGAGTACCCTAGACTCACGTCTGTGGGAGTGTGGTATTCTTAGTCACACATCAGTAAGGGCGGGAGAAGCAATACCTTTTGGAGTTCTTCAATCTCAATTTCATACGTGGCTAAAACAAACAAAAGATATTTGAAGTCAGTTTATCCACTCATCTCTCACAGTATTCAGGATTAGTACAATTCACATGGTTAAGAGAGTCCAGTTTTCTCACCCTTCAGAGCATTGATCTGTGACCTGTTCTGCGCGGGTAGGAAAATTCTAAGGTTCAAGGTTTGAATTCTACAGGGATTTCCGGGGAGGAATTTATAACTGATGAAAGCATCCTGCTTAAAAGAAAGCATTGAAAATCAGTAGCAGCACTTAGAAGACAAGTATGAAAGGTATGGGTGTGA
This sequence comes from Mastomys coucha, assembly GCF_008632895.1. Taxonomy (NCBI): domain Eukaryota; kingdom Metazoa; phylum Chordata; class Mammalia; order Rodentia; family Muridae; genus Mastomys; species Mastomys coucha. Next base: position 64,225,637 of record NW_022196900.1, on the reverse strand, counting down.
GGTGAGTGTATGGTGTGTGTGTGTGTGTGTGTGTGTGTGTGTGTGTATGTGTGTGTGTGTATGTGTGTGTGTATGTGTTGTATGTGGGAGGATGGGGAGTGTGTGTGTGTGTGGGGGGCAGATGTATGGAGTGGGGTAGGATGGGGCTGGGGCTGGGGAGACAGACTAACAGAAACCTGAGTCCAACTCAACAGATATTTGCCAAGTTCTGTCCCAAATGCCTTTTTCCTAAACTCAGCTTGAAAGGGGAGCCTGAGAGGACATAAATGTCTTCTGACTTTTCTGATAGTTAACGAGATCATGACTTCCCTAATTATTTAAAAATGTAAGAACTGGCCTCAGGGATGAGTCCTGCCACTTTCTTCCTGAGGGGTTCAGATGAATTCCCATGAGCCTGTTCATCTGTGAAGCTGAGCCATTAGTACCTCCCAGATAGCGATTAGAAATGTCTACAAGACACTGGACGTTTATGAAAGATGTCAGATTGTCTAGAAAATTGCTTCTTACTGCTTCTTGCTTAGTAAACATCTATAAAAGTTCTGAACTGTGGATGGAGCTGTGGAAGAGACAAGGCTTCTGCTTTGTTTCTTCAACCACTGGCCTGAAATTGGTCAAAAAGGCCCCATCGATCAGCCCTTAATATAAACACATAGTCCACTGACAAAATAAGGCTGGTCCTAAGTTTTCCTAAAGTTTAGGTTTTCTTAGACTTAAAATTCTACCTGCATGATTAATAATGTAGTTCTGCTTAGGTAACTGCAGATGTTCATCTTTAGTGACTATTCAGGAAAGATATTTTATGCCCTTTGTTCGAATTTTTTGTTTAATACCCACACCTTCTTTTTAAAAATAATAAATATGTTTATGGGGCTGGAAAGATGACTTAGTAGTTAAGAACACTTGTGATTTTGTGGAAGACATAGGTTCAAGTGCCAGCACCCACATCCACCCGGTAGCCCAGATCCACCTACATCTCCAGTTTCAGGGGCTCTAAGAGCCTCTTCTAATACTACTTGGGTATCAGGTACACACATGGTACACAGACATATAGGCAAAACACTCATATACACAGAATAAAATAAATCTAGACAAATTCAAATTTGCTTCTGACACAATTTTTGCCACCTCCGAGTATTGACTTGTTTCTACTTTTTAAAAATGATAATCTTCTCTTTCACGTATGTGTCTGTCTTCCATAGGATTAACAAGTTATGATTACACTTGCTTCCCTTTAGCTACCCTGGAGAATACCAGGACATGTTATGTCTAAAAACTACAAGGCTTACAGATGCTCTGAGGATGCTTGCTCCAACGAGTAGGCAAAGATCACATATTCAGCTAACAAATGTCCCCACAGCTTCAATGCTTTATCAAAGTCTTTCCAATAGGTGGCTTTGGCATCCAGACTTACTCCAAGGGAAGAATACAAGGCTTGGAAACGAGCAGAAAGGGACAGATGGGAGGGCTAGGAGGGAGGAAAGGGCAAGGAGTGATGATTCTAATCTCAAAAATAAAAGAAAGGCATGTGTGTGTGTGTATGTGTGTGTGTGTGTGTGTGTGTGTGCTGTACCCCAAAAGAATCGTCAAGGGGCTAGGAATGGTAACGGGGTTTGAGCCTCAGCTTTGGAGTCTAACTGTTCTATGCAGGCCTCTGTAACTTTCCGTCCTGACTTGGCTTTCCACGATGGTGGGGAAAGAGAAAACTCCAGACGAGTTTCCTCAGCCACTTTCCAACTGCAGAGGTGCGTGCCCTGGTGACCCTCCACTTCTCCATGTACTATATACCCCATGTTATCTCAGATAAGTCTCCCCTTCACATCAGGTGAGATGACTATCATTAATATTAAATGACTCGATAATAAAAGCAGCCAATAACTTCAGAGTGTAGGCAATGCCCTCCCTTTTGATAGTCACACTTTCCCAATATGGAAACTGATACTCCAGGAAATGAAAAAGCTTGCTCAAGGCCACTCAAGAAGACCAGCTTGCCAGCTTAGAACTCTGTGGTCTGAAGGTGGCCCTGAGGCTCTCTAAGACCCCTCAAGAATTCCTAGGAACCCAGGAGGCTAGTCAGGGGGCACTGTTCTTGATGACCTCTGTGGACAATTATGCAGTTTCCACAACAAGTTGGATCCTGTGACCCAAGACTGAGCTCTGTAAGGTGGGTACCATGTGCACTCTGTACTCCTACCAAGGGATTGAACTGCTAATGGGAAAACAGATACCAACTTCTGTGTCTCCCCTCCCTGTCTCTCTTTCTGTCTTTCCCCACTCCCTTTTAATAAGTCTGATTTCTTGCTCTTGAGAGAAACATTATTTAAATTAAAATGTTAAAAGATGTGAGAATTAGGTTGCAGTTTCTCATTGTATTTTTAACCTATAGATAGTTTTATCTGCTCTACCATCGTTTGTTAAAAGGCCGTCTCCAGTGGGCTGCTTTTCGTCTTTGTAAATAGCTGTTTTGTGTATTTGCATCCTCCTGATTCTGGTTCCTCAGTGTCATCCCTCTATTCTGTGTCTCTCCACCAAAGCCACACAATCTTGATCACTATGATCCACAGGATTGGAGTCAGGTGCTGGATCCTTCCTGTCTTTTCTTTCTCAAAATTGTCTGCAGCTATTTTTAAGTCCCTCTGCATTTCTACATGCATCTTAGAATAATCCTGTCTATAGCTACAGAACACCTTGCTGGGATTTTTATAGGAACTGCCTTAAGCCTATGTGCCACTCGGGGAGAACCGATGTATTCTTTTTTTACTGTCAGTTTTACTCATTGGGTCTTCTGATCCACAAACACAATATGTCTCTTCATTCATTTGGATTAGATTTAAATTTCTTTAATCCAAATTTTATACCCTTTAACATTTAAGTCTTATGCATGCTGTGTCAAATTGAAGTCTATGTATTTATCTTCTGGGGAGAAGACTTAAAAGGTGTCGTACTTTTTCAAAATCAGCATCCGCATGCACATTGATAGAACATACAAACACAATCGTGTTGTACTTCTTGGTGGGGGTGGGGGGAGGGGGTGTAGCTCTCATAGGTTCTTGTAAACTCTTAGGAATTTCTGTAAATTAAGATGCTATCTCTCTTTGCCCTTTTATTTCCTTGTCTGCCTCTTACTGGTTAGAACTCTTAGCTCTACCGAGTAAGCACAGTAGATGAGGACATTTTTTTTATTGTTTGAGATTTTGGAAAGAAAGCTGTCAGTCTTTCCCATTAAGTAGCATGTTCTGCAGGCTTCTTGCAGCTGTCAGTCAGCAGCACGGGGGAGTCGTTCCTCTCACCCTACTTTTTCAAGAATTATGATATATGTCAGGGTAAAAATTTGCCCAGTATCCTTTCTGAATATACGGTGTGATTTAACTGCTTCAGTCCATCATTATGGTGGGTTTCATTGATCGACTTATGGATCCTGAGCCAGTGTTCCATCTCTGAAACAAACTGCAGTCAATTGTGCTTGCTGAATTCTATTATTAATATCCTTAATAATAATTAAGGCTTTTCATGGCCTTTCTCAGATAGGAAATTGATCTGGGGGCTGCTGTCCATTTAGTCTTAATGTCAGGCTTATGCTAACTTCATGAGGTAAGCCAGGGAACTGTTTGCCTCTGTTTTTTCGTGCAAAACATCGGTGTTAGCTCTCCTTTAAGTGGTTGGAAGCATGATTCAGTGAAATCATCAGAGTGTAGATGCTCTTTGGGGAACTTGTTTATATGGTATGTGTATCCACACATGGATGCATGGATGCAGAGGTGCATATGTGTATTATGTTCACATGTATATGGACACCCATGTGTGTTGGGGGTGTGCATGTGTACTTGGAGGCCAGAGCTTACTTGGTGTTGGGTATTTTTAACTGTTCTTCATTTTACTTTCTGAGGCAGGTTGTCTCACTGAGCCCAGAACTCACGGATTCTCCAGGGTTCCCCCATATCTGCTTCTCAGATGCTGGGATTATAGGTAGCAGCTATAGCTACCGACTTTCACATGTGCCCTGGGAATTAAAACTCCAGTCCTCATACTTGCATAGCAAGTTCTCTACCCGCTGAGCCATGACCTCAGCCCCTATTTGCGGGACTCTAAGTTCTATGTTCAGATTTTCCTAAGTGTTACAGGTTATCAAAGTATTTTGGGTGATTGGTGGTTGTCTGTTCTTTAGGGGGAGGGGGTTGTTTTGCTTTTGTCTAAGTTGCCAAATTCACGTATGTGCAGTGCTTTATAATGCTTCCTTATTTCTTGGTGCAAACAGGCACCTTATTTCTTGATCCCTACTTTATTCCTGAGACTGTTAATCTTTTAATTTACTATTTCTAGAGATTTGTCAATTCCATTGATCTTTGTAAGGGTGTAGGACACACACAGAACTTCTCCTGACTCCTGGCCATAGTTTTCCAGTTTTTAAAGTCTTACCTGGTCTATCCTCATCTATTACAAAGATGCCCTCTTACAGAGGGAGTCTTAGCCACCTCCATCCCCCTCCAATCTGACTCCCTGCTGTTCCACAAAGTCATTTCTTAGTTGAACCAGGTTTCATTTTCTGAGCCCTTTCTAACTCATCAGCCCTTTGGTCATCAAAGGGCTTGCCTCTTTGATGGTATTACTCCCAGAATACAACAAAGGACTGACTCTTCAAGAAAAGTTTGAAGAGAGGCTTAGGTTAGTAATTCCCTCTTTAGGTATCTGAAATGTTGTCCCTCAAAAGGCCCAATATGGAATTTGTGCTCCAGAGTGAATGAATAATGTCTTGCCCAGCTTTCCATAGTCAACCTTCAGCTTTATCCTCTAGCATGAATATGCCTGTATTTATGGAACCATCCACTCTAGCATGAGTATGCCTGTATGTATGGAACCATCCACTCTAGCATGAGTATGCCTGTATGTATGGAACCATCCACTCTCTCATGAGTAGCCCTGTATGTATGGAAACATCCATACACCTCCCCTGCAGCTCAGCTTGTCATGAAGAAGATGGAACAACAGAGAATCCCTAACCAGGATCTTGGTGAGGCATTTCCAAAATGGTAGGTTTTGGGTAAAGGAGTCTCAGGGATCCAGAGAAAAAAGGTATGGGCTCAGATTGAAGCTTCCCCTTGGCTCTGTGAGCCTTTAGTCTTGAAGAAAGTCAAGCAATGAGAATTCTGCCTTCCTGTGGCACTAGACTCTCTAGTCGATGTACAGGGGACAGACCAGCAACATCAGATGAAGGATGAACTTGTTGGAAAAGCAGGCTCCTGGGCCACATACCAGAGCCATGGAACTAGAATCTATAGTGTAAGGTTTCTCGGGGTCAATGCAAACATTAGAAGGTACAAAGCCCTGTTCTGTTTCTATGGCTAGTATTTTACCTCAGGGAAGGATCCTGGTTTCTCACAGGTGATCTGATTTATCCCAATTCAAACTTTATCAGGGCACACGGACAACTATCTAACTTCTCAGATTTTTAGAACCCTAGTGTTGTAGGAATGGGCAATGGATTGAAAACAAAACAAAAAACAAACAACAAAATCCTATACCTATGGCAGACATCAGAAGCTGATTGCAGGACTTTCATCCCAGGCCTGGTTCTAACTTCTAAATTTTAAGTGTTCAAGGCAGCCGTCATTGATAATAGACTTTGCCTGGTAGAATTTTCTAGTAGCTACTCAACTTCTTACTCCTAGGAAGTGACAGTGAAATGTCAGCATGTCTTCATGTTTTATGTCACAAATTTTCTAAGTACATATTCCAGGAGAAGAACTTCTTTCCTAGAACCTATGCCTTCTTGTCAGCACAGCAATAACTGAGCCAGAAGACCCCTTCTGAAGCAAGGCAGATGTGCTCCCCTGAGGAAAATGCAGCTTAGATTTATGGGCAGAGCAGGAAGCGTCCAGAAGACTGAGCCTGGTTTACACTACTGCTCTACTACACAGCACAGCTCACCTCTTTGGGTCACCATATACAGTTCAACCTCTCTGATCTTTAGTCTCCTGACTCTAGCAGTGGAGGGAGGGGAGCATTCAACCTGCAGACATATGTACAGAGGGCCTAGCAGAGGAAGGTAGTCCATAGTGCTGGCTCCATAGGTCCTATTATTGACTCTAGCACTGATATTTATGGCTTCTTCAGAGAGCTGGATGACTCTGTCAGTGGAACAAAGACATTGAAACTTGCAGGAATATTGTGAATCTCTGCCTCTCATTCTTTTCCCCTGGAAGTCTCCTTTGCACAAAATCTTTTGAGCATCATGAAAGGCTGGAGGACTTAGTTTGGACTCTAAGAACTACTAGATAATCCCCTTTGCTTAATTATATTGAACACAAAGCTTAATTATCATCGTATGTCCTCTTCATCTCCATATACTAAGTACTTTCAAGAAGATATGATATGAGAGGTGAGGTTTTCATAAGACAAGAGAGAAACATGGAATCATAGTGTCTTGAGTTTTCTTCCTACACACACATACAAAGGGCAAAGCAGTTAAAAGGAAAGAAGGAGGTACATAGAGGAGCATCAACGCTGAAGCCTAACTGTATGGATGGATACATACATATATATATATACATATATATATATATATATGTATATGTATATATATATATATGAGACTAGATATGGGAGAGAGAAAAAGGAAGTAAGATGGTAGAGCCAAATGAATGTGACAACCTTAACACCTCACTGGCTATAGGGAAAATTCCATCTTGCCACATTTTTTTCCACATTGGTTATAATATCAGTTGGCTTTGGCAGACTTACCTTCAGCACTTTCTCCCGCAGCACAGAAGTTAATGGAGTTGCTAAAGTGGCTCAGATATGAAATTGTTGTATCATAATTATGTGCTTCTTCCAACTCTGCACTGAGAAAAATGAACGAAAAGGGACTCATTGAAATCACATGCTTCTTGACTCTGACCAGGGAAGCAGGCAGGCTAACTATAAATTGTCACCTCTCCCCCCTCCTCTAAATCCAATCCCCAACTCTCATATCCAGCTCTGTAGCACACCACCTGAAGCAACCTCTGTTTACATCCTGTTCCCACTCCTCGAGGACTAAGCAGATCCTGGTAGAGCACCCTGCTTTCTTCTCCTTCCGGTGGATAACCTCAGATTCACCCCTAGCCCTCCCCCAGTCCTAAGAATCACCTTCCAATACCTAGAAACTCAGTTTACCTGGAAGCCCCAGTGGCCATATCTAGCAGGATACCAAAGAATTTCTTACCAGCTTCCAAACCCTCCTAAGAACCAGAGAGGACAGCAGAAACGGAGGGAAAAAAAAAACATCCAACAAAAACATAAGCAGATACCAGTCTCAAAAACTATAATCTTCCCAAACCCAGATGTCTAGAAGCATCAAAACCAAACCAAACCAAAACAACAAAACTATCCAGGGCAATATGCCTCCACTAGAGCCCAGCAACCCTACTATAGTAGCTTTTGAGTGTTGCAGAATATCTGAAAGCCATTAAAATAGCCTTTATGAATCTGATAGGGATCCTTAAAGAGGAAATTAATAAATTCATTAAATAAATCCATAGAAACACAAGCAGTGGAAGGAAGTGAATAAAACAGTTTAAGATCTGAGAGTGGAAATAGAATTTATAGAGAAACCTGCCAGAAATCTGGAGATGAAGTTTAGAAACTTGAACGGGGACCTTGGAGGGGAGACTTACCAACACAATCAAGTGATGCAAGAGAGATTCTCAGACAGTGAAGACACAATAAAAAAATGGATACCTTGGTCAAAGAAAATATTAAATCTAAAAATATTCTGGTATAAAACACCCAGCAAATATGGAACATTATGAGATAACCAAATCTAAGAATAATAGGAATAGAGGAAGGAGAAGAAACCAAGGTCAAAGGCAAAAGAAATGTTTTCAGCAAAAATAATAGAAGAAAAAACTTCCTAACTTAAACGATATGCCTATCATGCTACAAGAAGCATACAGAACACCAAATAGACTAGACCAGAAAAAAAAATATACTCTTGCTGCAAAATAATACAAACACTAAAAGTACAGAACTATAAGATGCCTATAAGCTTCAAGAAAAAAAGACCAACTAATATATACAAGTAGACATATTAGAATAACACCTAACTTCTCAATGAGACTGAAAGCCAGAAGGGTCTGAGCAGAGATCAGGGCCTCTAAGAGATCACAGATGCCAGCCCAGACTACTATACCCAGCAAAACATTCAATCATCATAGAAGGAAAGAATAAGACATTTCATGGTAAGACCAAATTTAAGCAATACCTATCTACAAACCAGTGCTAAGGAAGGTGCTAGAAGAAAAACTCCAATGAAAAGAAGTTAATACACCAAGAAAACAACAAATAACCACAGACCGGCAAATCAAAAGCGGAGAAACAGTCTCTCTTTCTCTCTCTCTCTCTCTCTCTCTCTCT
>NW_022196900.1:64132496-64217239 GCF_008632895.1 Mastomys coucha | reverse complement strand
CTCTCTCTCTCTCTCTCTCTCTCTCTCTCTCTCATCTCTCCCCTCTCTCTCTGTGTGTATGTGTGTCTCCCTCCCTCTGACTTCTATATAACAGGAATAAAAAAAAGTGCTCATTGATCTTTCTCAACATCAATGGTCTTAATTCCCCCAAAAGGATGGTTAATCCTTGTGAAAATTGGAAACATTCTTCTGCTGCATCCAAGAAATACATCTTTTTTCTTAATTGGATATTTTCTCTATTTACATTTCAAATGTTATTGCCTTTCCTGGTTTCCTTCCCTCCAGGAAACACCCTATCACAATCTCCCTCCCCCTGCTTCTATGAGGGTGTTCCTCTACCAACCCACCCACTTCCACCTCCCTGCCCTCATTCCCTACACAGGGGCATCTATTGAGCCTTCATAGGACCAAGAACCTCTCCTTCTATTGGTGCATGAAGAGGCCATCCTCTGCTACATATGCAGCTGGAGACGTGTACTCCTTTGTTGATAGCTTAGTCCCTGGGAGTTTTGGGGTGGGGGTCCGGTTGGTTGATATTGTCGTTCTTCCCATGAGTTGCAAACCCCTTCAACTCTTTCAGTCCCTTCTCTAAGTCCTCTCTTAGGGACCCCATGCTCAGTCCAATGGTTGGTTGCTAACATCTGCCTCTGTATCTGTAAGGCTCTGGCAGGGCCTCTCAGGAGACAGCCATACCAGGCTCCTTTCAGCATGCACTTCTTGGCATCCACAATAGTGTCTGGGTTTGGTAACTGTATATGGGATGAATCCCCAGGTGGGACAGTCTCTGGGTGGCCTTTCCTTCAGTCTCTGCTCTACACTTTATTTCCATATTTGCTCTTGTGAGTATTTTGTTCTCCAAGAAGAACTGAAACACCCACACTTTGGTCTTCCTTCTTATTGAGCTTCATGTGGTCTGTGAATTGATCTTGGTTATTTGGAGCTTTTGGGGTAATATTCACTTATCAGTGAGTGCATACCATGTGTGTTCTTCCATGATTGGGTTACCTCACTCAAGATAATATTTTCTATTTCTATCCATTTGCCTAACAATTTCATGAATTCATCATTTTTAATAGCTGAGTAGTATTCCATTGTGTAAATGTACCACATTTTTTGTATCCATTCCTCTGTTGAAGGATATCTGAGTTCTTTCCAGCTCCTGGCTATTATAAATAAGGCTGCTATGAACATAGTGGAGCATGTGTCCTTATTATATGTTGGAGCATCTTCTGGGTAAATGCCCAGGAGTGGTATAGCTGGGTCTTCAGGTAATACTATGGCCAATTTTCTGAGGAACCACCAAACTGATTTCCAGAGGGGTTGAACCAGTTTGCAATCCCACCAGCAATGGAGAAGTGTTCCTCTTTCTCCACATCCCCGCCAGCATCTGCTGTCACCTGAGTTTTTGATCTTAGCCATTCTGACTGGTGTGAGGTGGAATCTCAGGGTTGTTTTGATTTGCATTTCCCTGATGACTAAAGATGTTGAACATTTCTTTAGGTGCTTCTCAGCCATTCGATATTCCTCAGTTGAAAATTCTTTGTTTAGCTCTGTACCCCATTTTTAATGGGGTTATTTGGTTCTCTGGAGTCTAACTTCTTGAGTTCTTTGTATATATTGGATATTAGCCCACTAGCAGATGTAGGATTGGTAAAGATCTTTTCCCAATCGGTTGGTTGCCATTTGTCTTATTGACAGTGTCCTTTGCCTTACAGAAGGCTTACAATGTTATGAGGTCCCATTTGTCGATTCTTGATCTTACAGCACAAGCCATTAGTGTTCTGTTCAGGAATTTTTCCCTGTGCCCATATGTTTGAGGCTCTTCCCCACTTTATTGTCTTTAAGTTTCAGTGTATCTGGTTTTATGTGGAGGTTCTTGATCCATTTGGACTTGAGCTTTGTACAAGGAGATAAGAATGGGGAAATTTGCATTTTTCTACATGCTGACCACCAGTTGAGCCAGCACCATTTGTTGAAAATGCTGCCTTTTTTTGCACTAGATGGTTTTAGCTGCTTTGTCAAAGATCAACTGACCATAGGTGTATGGATTCATTTCTGGGTCTTCAGTTCTATTCCATTGATCTACCTGCCTGTCACTGTACCAATACCAGGCAGTTTTTATCACTATTGCTCTGTAATACAGCTTGAGATCAAGGATGGTGATTCTCACAGAAGTTCTTTTATTGTTGAGAATAGTTTTTGCTATCCTGGTTTATTTGTTATTCCAAATGAATTTGGAAATTGCTCTTTCTAATTCTATGAAGAATTGAGTTGGAATTTTGATGGGGATTAGACTGAATCTGTAGATTGCTTTCGGCAAAATGGCCATTTTTACTATATTAATCTTGCCAATCCATGAGCATAGGAGATCTTTCCATCTTCTGAGATCTTCTTTGATTCCTTTCTTCAGAGACTTTTAGTACTTATCATATAGATCTTTTACCTTCTTGGTTAGAGTCACACCAATTTATGTAATATTATTTGTGGCTATGGTAAAGGGTGTCATTTCTATAATTTCTTTCTCAGCCTGTTTATCCTTTGAGTAGAAGAAGGCTACTGATTTCTTTGAGTTAATTTTATATCCAGCCACTTTGCTGAAGTTGTTTATCAGCTTTAGGAATTCTCTGGTGGAATTTTTTGGGGTCACTTAAGTATATGATCATATCATCTGGAAATAGTAATATTTTGACTTCTTCCTTTCCACTTTCTATCTATTTGACCTTCTTTTGTTGTCAAATTGCCTTAGCTAGAACTTAGCAAGTACTATGTTGAATAGATAGGGAGAGGGTGGGCAGCCTTGTCTAGTTCCTGATTTTAGTGGGATTGCTTCAAGTTTCTCTCCATTCAGTTTGATATTGGCTACTGGTTTGCTGTACATTGCTTTTACTATGGGCCTTGTTTAGGTATGGGCCTTGAATTCCTGATCTTTCCAAGACTTTTAACATGAAGGGATATGGAATTTTGTCAAATGCTTTTTTCAGCATTTAATGAAATGACCATGTGGTTTTTTCTTTTGAATTTGTTTATGTAGTGGATTATGTTGATGGATTTCTGTATATTGAACCATCCCTGAATCACTGGGATGAAGCCTATTTGATCGTGGTTTATGATCATTTTGATGTGTTCTTGGATTCAGTTGGCAAGAATTTTATTGAGCATTTTTCCATCAATGTTCATAAGAGAGATTGGTCTGAAGTCCTCTTTCTTTGTTTGGTCTTTGTGTAGTTTAGATATAAGCATAATTGTGGCTTCATAGAATGAATTTGGTAGTGTACCTTCTGTTTCTATTTTGTGGAATAGTTTGAAGAGTATTGGTATTGGGTCTTCTTTAAAAGTCTGATAGAATTCTCCACTGAACCCATCTGGTCCTGGGCTTTGTTTGGTTGGGAGACTATTACTGACTACTTCTATTTCTTTAGCAGTTATGGGACTGTTTAGATGGTTTACACCCAAGAGGAGGAGATGGCAGGAAATAATCAAATTCAGGGCTGAAATCAACCAAATAAAAACAAAAAGAACTATACAAAGAATCAACAAAACCAGGAGCTGGTTCTTTGAGAAAATCAACAATATAGATAAACCCTTATCCAGACTAACCAAAGGGCACAGAGATAGTATTCAAATCAATAAAATCAGAAATGAAAAGGGAGACAGCACAATGAAAACTGTGGAAATTCAGAAAATCATCAGATTCTACTACAAAAGTTTATACTCAACTAAATTGGAAATTCTGGATGAAATGGACAATTTTCTAGACACATTCAAGGTGTGAAAGTTAAAACAGGGTCAGATAAACCAAGAAATACATCTTGACATCAAGGATAGACATCATCTCAGGGTTAAAGGATGGGAAAAGATATTCCATGGAAAATTACCTACAAAGCAAGCTGGTGTAGCCATTTTAATATCTGAGAAAATAATCAAAACTAAAATGAAGAGATAGGGAAGGAAACATATACTCATCAATGGAAAAATACACCAAGAAGACATTGCAATTCTTAACACAAGAATACCCAAGTTCATAAAGAAATACTACTACAGCTTGATTTACAAAGTGACTCTTACACACCAATAGTGGGATACTTCTATACCCTACTCTTGTAAATAGACAGGATACCTACACAAAGCCTACATAGAGTAATGCTGGAGCTAACTAACATTATACAACAAGTAGACCTGACAGATATTTACAGAATATTTCACCCAAACACAAAAGAATACACTTTCCTTTCAGCATTTCATGGGTCTTTCTCCAAATTTGACCACATACTCAGATAGAAGGCAAATCTCAACAAATACAAGAAAATTGAAAGAACACCCTACATCCTTTGTGACTACTGTTGCTTAAAGCTGGAGATCAACAACAAAAACAACTGAAAGCTTACAAACACATGGAAACTGCACAACTCATTATTGAATAAAAAATGGGTCAAGGTAGAAATTAAGAAAGAAATTAAAGACTTTCTAGAATTCAATGAAAATGAATACACAACACACCTAAACTTATTGGACACAATGAAAGAGGTTCTAAGAGTCAAATTCATAGAACTAAGTGCCAAAAAAGGGGGAGAAGATCTTACAAGTGTCTTCATCCCTAACCTAGAAGCAATTTCTAATTGATAACTACTTTCAAATGAAAATTTAGTTTTCTCCACGGGAGTTTCACTGGGCAAACAAACTACTCTTAAAGGTAGGCCTCATATCCCACAGTTGATGGTCAATAGTAAATGAACTCACGACACCCAGAGGAAGCTCCACTCCCAGGCTCCCTAACATTCCCAGGATCATAGGATCAGAGGTGAGGAGGATACAACATCTGCCACAACACCTTGAGTAACTGGGACCAGTGGGACCCAGGCACCTAGGAATTCTGCCACACTAGTTGCACAGGTTCCTCCTGGTCTGGGCCTGTGCCCTGAGGAAACCTTGGGCTCAAACTCCACAGCCAGTAACACAACACCCAGAGGAAGCTCTATTCCCAGGTGCTCTAACACTCCCAGGATCACAAGATCCCAGGATCCCAGGAGCTTGGTCACAGCAGGATCTCAGGGTCCCCTAGGCAGCTTGACTTCCAGGAGCTCTGACACACTCAGGATCTCAGGATCACACGATCCCAGAATCACAGAGGCAGCTGAACTCTGAGATTTGACACAATCAGGATCACAGGAAGAACAGGCCTCAGTCAGATATTGGAAGGGCAGGTATCACTAGAGATAATCAGATGATGGGAGGCAAGCATCAGCAACATAAGCAACAGAACATAAGCAACAGAAACCAAGGTTACTTGGCATCATCAGAACCCAATTCTCTCACCATAGCAAGTCCTGGATATACCATCACACCAGAATACCAAGATTTGGATCTAAAATAGATTCTTGTGATGATGATAGATGACTTTAAGAACTACATAAATAACTCCCTCAAAGAAATACAGGAGAACACAGGTAAATAGCTAGAGCTCTTAAAGAGGAAACACAAAAATCCCTTAAAGAACTTCAGGAAAACACAATCAAATGGGTGAAGGAAATGAGCAAAACCATACAGAATCTAAAAATGGAAATAAAAACAATAAAGAAATCAGAAAGAGAGACAACCCTGGAGATACAAAACCTAGGAAAGAGATCAAGAGTCATAGATGCAAGGATCACCAACAGAATACAAGAGATAGAAGAGAGAAACTCAGGGGTAGAAGATATAAGTCAAAGAAAATGCAAAAAGCCAAAAGCTCCTAACCCAAAACATCCAGAAAATTCAGGACACAATGAGAAGGCCAACCTTAAGAATAATAGGTATAGAAGAGAGCAAAGATTCCCAACTTGAAGGACCAGTAAATATCTTCAACAAAATTTCTCTAACCTAAAGAAAGAGATGCTGATGAATGTACAAGAAGCCTACATAACTACAAATAGACTGGACCAGAAAAGAAATTCTTCCATCACATAATAATCAAAACACCAAATACATTAAATAAAGAAAGAATTTTAAAAGCAGTAAGGCAAAAAGGTCAAGCAACATGTAAAGGCAGGCCTATCAGAATTATACCAGACTTCTCAACTGAGACTATGAAAGCCAGAAGATTCTGGGCAGGTGTTGTACAGACCCTAAGAGAACAAAACTGCCAGCCCAGGCTACTATACCCAGCAAAATTCTCAATTAACATAGATGTAGAAACCAAGATACTATATTACAAAAAAAAATTTATACAATATCTTCCCACAAATGCATCCCTACAAAGTATAATAGTTGGAAAACTCCAACACAAGGAGGGAAACTACACCCTAGAAAAAAGCAGGAAAGTAATCTTTCAACACATCCAAAATAAGATAGCCACGCAAACATAATTCCACCTGTAACAACAAAAATAACAGGAAGCAACAATCACTTTTCCTCAGTTTCTCTTAACATCAATGGACTCAATTCCCCAATAAAAATACATAGACTAACAGACTGGATACATAAACAGGACCCAGCATTTTGCTGCATACAGGAAATATACCTTGGTGACATATTTTGAAATTTTTAAAATATACTTACTGATAAAATAATTTCTCTCCTTGAAACACTGATAATCTTCTTAAAGTAAACTAACTGTTAGCAATGTACACAGATATATAATGCATTTTAAATAATCTCTCACTATGTCAGGAGGTATCATATAAGGGTTTTTTAATATATTTCTTAATGATTCATTTTTAATATTTTATGCTCTTCTACTATGCTTAATTCCCAAAGAATATTTTATATGTTTTGAAATAATTTGGTATTCAACATTAGATCTAGGATCCTTAGCTATAGATAGTATTAAATATTCATTAATGATATTTTAGGATATGAATATAAAAGTTGAACAAATTTTTTATGTATTATTTGATTCTCAAAATACTCAATATTATTAATGTTTAATGTATAAAATGCATTTAAATAACAAATTTAAAAAAAAAAAGAAAGAAAATGAACTCAACATCATCTTTGGAGGCTCCATGTCTCAAAATGTCAAATCAGGGGCTTTTCTTGTGTCTCTGTTTTTTTGTTCCTTAATTTTATCTTATTTTTATTTTTATTCAATTTATATTTCTTCTTTTCTTTTTTGTACAATGCAGGTTCTCTGTGTATATGTTATGGCTTCCCGTTCAGTGTTTTTACAGGATCCTGAGTGTGCAAATGAGTGCCTCTCTGTTTCTTGTGCCTTCTCTTTGGCTCTTTTCTTTCTGTTTGTTTGTCTTGTCCTATTCTGACATGTTAGTCTTTGTTTTATCTTCTAATATTGGAACTGTATCTTTTAAATGTGTCAGAAATGGGGTGGATCCATCCGGAGGGGACGGAGGGAAGAAGACCTGAGTGGAGTAGAGGGGAAACCATATCAGGATATGCTATGTGAGAAAAAAAAATCTATTTTCAATAAAAAGAAGTAACATGTATCTTTAAACATATTTAAAAGCTCTTTGTACTTTTTTTCTCAATAGAGAAATAGCACCTGGCCCATCTAGTGATCTACGCAGATATGGAAGGCACATGCCCTCCCTAAAATACAGGGATTCACAATGAAATATAATCACACAAAGTATTGTAGTTCACATGGTAATCAATAAAGTAGAATCCCAGGTGCCAGATATAGTGAGGAAACCCACAAATAAGAAACTTAGGTGAACCAGGAGGTTAATGTTTGAGTCAGAAGGTCAAGCTGAGACACATCTGACTGGGAAGCCAAAACTCTGTTACCAGCATAAAATCTACAGTAACAAATGCTGCCTGACCCATGACGGCCTCTTAGAAAATACTTGCACACTTTCCCAAGGAAATGAGCAAGAAAACTTTCTTTGGCTACAGAGCTAGAATACTTGGCCAGAAAGAAACAGAAGCTCAAAACCCAACACCAAGAACAGGGGTGGGGTCAGAATCCATTCAATTTCTGTGCTGAGGAGATCTGACCCTGAGCCTGGAACTGGAAATGCAGATCCTTCTTGTAAGAATTAAGAGATTTCCTAAGAAGACTGTGTCAATACGGAAGGCTGTGCAGATAGCGTGATTGTGGAGAGCTGGGAGGCTGCAGGAACAAATCTAAATTTATTCTTCCTTGGATATCTACTTTTTTAATTTTTAAAATTATGTTTATTTGTGTTTATGTGAGAGAATACACATGTAACAGCTCATGGATGGCTGTTGGTTTTCTCCTATCTTATGGGACTCAGGGATCAAACTCTTGTTATCAGGCTTATAGGCAAGGGCCTTTACTGGTGGAGTCATCTCATCAGCCCTGTAATTCTCTCTATAGCCATATGCCACCCACTTCTGTACATGATCTAACATCACTTTGACTTATTGGGTACAAATGTTGAAAGCATTAACTGAGCAGACCACTAGCAGCCCCTCCCCAAAGCTAATACTGCCATCAAGCAGCAGAGACTTCCTTGCTTTGCTTCAACCCACGGCACCCCCCTCAATGTACTTGGCTCATCTATTGATTTGTGGCTTTCTTTTGCTCTGTGTCTATAAAAGTTACACATAAGTTATTCCTCTGGGAAGAATGCATTTGGGGCAACTTACACCCACATCCCCAGGCTGTCCTCTTTCATGTTTGGCTCATAGCAAACTATCTCTTAATTGCTCCGGAGTGAGAGCTGAGTTTGCATTGCATTATAAAGCATCTCTGGTATACTTGGATAGAAATGTTTTCATGTCCACAATATCTAAGCTTCCAAAGGAAACAACCCTCACTTAAAACAAGCTTATTGTCAAAATCTGGAAAGCATGGAATAATGTGAGCCACTGCAGAACAGTGGAAAGAGGTGAGCAATGGAGACAAATAAACTTAACTACAATGTGATTTAAGTATTTGAAGAAATTATGTGAATAATAGTAACTATTAGGTAAAAATAAGAGATCTCCAAAAAGAAGACTCTACATACTTAAGGACAAGAAAAAAGAGATAAAGAAATCATAAAGATCATGTTTTCGTATGGGTGCACGCGTGTTCATGTGTGCATGTTGGTGCACCTGTATGCTCCTGAATGTAGAAGCCAATGTTCAACCTTCTGCATCATTCCTTAGGTGGCCATCTACATTGCTTCCTGAGACAGAGACTTTGACTTGACCCAGAACAGCTAGGCTGACTGGCAAGAGATTTGCCTGCCTTGAGATTACAAGTGTGTATCACCATGTTTGGCGATTTTATCACGTTTGGCTATTTTATAAGGTTTTGGGGAGTTAAATTAGTCTCTGTGCTTACAAGACAAGAACTTGGCTGATGGAGCCATTTCCCTAGCCCATAAATATAATTCCTGAGATTAATAAAGACTATTAATATGGGGGTAAGATGGCAGGCTAGAAGCTACCTTCATGTGACTTGGTTAAGGACGAGAGGTAGCTTAAGAAAAACGGACTCTATTTCAAACAGGGGAAGAATGTTGGAAATTCCCAAAGACAATGACAAAATAGTTGAAAAGCAGAACAAAAAGACTTGCAGTTGGCCAAGCAGAAGCCAAGGACAATATGGCTTCCTGGTCAGGGAAGGGTCTGCAGAAGCCCCATCCAATGATAAGGCAGGTGGTGCTAGTGCAAAGAGAATGACAACCTTCCCCTGCAGGACAAGCCACAGTTGCCAGATGCCTCAAATCTAGTTGTAGACTTTGAGCAGGCAGCAGTTCCTCTTGTGGTAGGTCAACAGTAGGGAAGAATGGCATTGCTAGCCTGTGAGAGTAGGAGGGCAGGGACTGGGCGCCATCTTGAGAAAGAGTCTATTATTCAGAGCTGAGCAACCTTGCTGAGATGGTGGCTTAGTGGTTAAGAGCTCTGGGTATTCTTCTAAAAGACCTAGGTTTCAGCACCCACATGTTGACTCCAGTTCTAGGTGATTTGCTGCCCTCTGTGGGTACCAGGTACTTATGTGGTATACATACACATGCAGGGAGAAGACTATGTATATGTGATATATATAGTATATAGTATATTATATATATATGCATATAATATATATATATATATATATATACATATATATATATATATATATATATATATAAAACTGAGCTATCTTGGATGCCTGAAAACATGGAATAACAACAAGCTAAGGAGCCTGCCTTTAAGCTGGTGGAGTTACACACACACACACACACACACACACACACACACACACACACACGTAAGGCGAGTATGTGTTCTGAGTAGCACTTTAACTTGCAGAGATCTCAGCACTGTGCTGGCCTCTCCCACACCTGCACTGAACTTGTGATACAATTCTATTTAGAACATCAGCCACCCCAAAGGACTCAGTCTAGGGAGACTCAGAGG
Source organism: Mastomys coucha (assembly GCF_008632895.1). Lineage (NCBI taxonomy): Eukaryota > Metazoa > Chordata > Mammalia > Rodentia > Muridae > Mastomys > Mastomys coucha. The sequence continues at coordinate 64,206,952 of NW_022196900.1, read as the reverse complement.
GTGTGAATGGGGCAATGGTGGCACACGCCTTTAATCCCAGCACTCTGGAGGCAGAGGCAGGTGGATTGCTGCTTGCAGGAGTTGAGGCCAGCCTGGCTTATAGATCCAGGACAGCCAGGACTATACTAGAAAAACCCTTTGTTGAGGTTTGGTCTGCAGCTATGTTTAATACTGGCTCCCAAGGTCTGGTTGCCCCAATGGATGAGGAAATATACCAAGTGATGCTATTTAACTTTACTCCTTAATTTAAAACTATTGGTTGAATAAAGATGCCTACAGCCTATAGCTGGGTAAAAGAGAGGTTACTGAAGTTTGGGTTCCTGAGCTTGGGTATGAGACAGGAAGGACCACAAGAGAAGAAGGTAGAGAGGGGAGAAGCCATGGGGTAGGTGAGTCATGAAAACATGGCAATGAAGACTGGCCAATTTGAGTTAAGAGTGGCCCAGATGAAACATGGCAAGTTATAATGTGGGGTTATTGATGGGCAAGTATTTACTAATAGCTTAGAGGGTAGATCTCTGCCCAGCTCTAGTGCTTTAAAGGCTTATCACAAATGTAAAGGTTTTGTGTCTTTCATCTGGAAATTGAATGAACAATGGTGGGGTGGAAACCCCTGATTGAGATTAAATATTACTACAACACTGCCTTGACAAACAAATCCAAACAAGAGGGAGGGAGAACCCGCCCTAGTCACAGCTGGGAAGCCAGGTGGTCAGCAGAGGTCCCTGTGCACAAAATAGGGCAACTCCTGAAGCTGAATCAGCATGAGCAGAGGCAGACACTCAGCCCTCTCAGGTTCAACACCAACATAAACAGGAAAGAACAAACTCCCGTCCCCATCAGCCACCTCCCAGCCTCTACTAACGAGCTGAAGAGAACGTTTCAGAAAATAGAAAACAAGATGAAGTTCCTAATTTTAAGAATTATTTTCTTAAACAATATGACCAAATAGTAAAAGAAAATTGAGAGAGTTCAAAGCTCACTTACAAAGATTCAACCCAGCTCTGCTTGTGAATTATTAGAAAAATAAATCAATCTTTATTAAAAGTACCTCCAGAAGAAAACAGTTTATTATACAATCTCAAGGATGTCCCAACTGTAGAGAATACACCACTCCAACCAATCACAGTTTTAATGGAAGACCATCAGATTTTAATAAATGTATAAAAGCATTTCATAGGATTAAATTTTCTTAACTAGATTGATCTCTAACAAAAACTGTATTTAATGACAAAGTGCAAAAAAAAAGTGTTAATATCTGTATAAGTTCTATAAGAAACATCATCAATAGAAAAGGGATAGTCCATAGAAAGCTGAACAGAACCATTACAGTCACCACCGAAAAGTCAAGCACACACAAAATTGGATCCTTAAACTCACAGTAAACAGGGAAATGGAAAGGAGAATAATTTAGTTCACTCCATCAGATCTGCATGAATCCCAGCTTGTGGATGACACCATGTTCAGTGGGAAAATTGAAGTAGTGAATCTTTATATTGTTTGGGAAAGACTTGGCACAACCAATATGGGGGACAATATGTCAAAATCTTTTAAAGCTGAAGATGTTTAATTGCTATTATTTTGCAAATCAATTCTTTGGTAAATGAATGGCTTTGCAGAACTCGGATCAACCACGTATGTGAAGTTTTCAAGCAGCTTAGCTGCTCCCCAGTGAGGAACACATGAGCGAATGAGATGCTCATTTGATAGGCATAGCAATCCAACCTCCACAGACCAGACTTGCCCATGTCTGCTTAGAAAACTGCTTTTCTAAATAACAAGCTGTGGGAGATAGAGTAACCTGCTTTTTATCCAAAACCTTGAAGTTCTATTTTAACAAGCAAGTGAATTAGTCATTCTAATACAGGAAAAGGCTGTCTGGACACACCCCTAAATCCATAATAGGTGCTGGCTCTGGAGGTGAGAAGTACAGCTGTGCAGCGAGCCAAAGGAGGCACTCTCATGTAACCGTGGGGAGACTAAAGGGGACATCACCATACGTCATCCTTCCACCTCCACACACAGGAGGGCCTTACACTTTAGGACTCTTGTTTACTTTTCCAGTCCATCAATCTATACTCATTTTCATCACAGGAAATGAAACAGTGGATGTTTATCTCCCTTTATTTCCTCCATGGAATATAAGAACATTCTATCCACTCTTTCTCCCTCGTTCAACAATTTGAATATTTACAATTGGATATTTTATTTTATTGTTTTCTATTATGTTTTTAGAAATTACATTAATTAATTTTGTGCATGTGCATGTGCGTGAACATGCCTCTGTGTGTGAGTGTGTGTGTGTGTGTGTATGTGCAGATGCATCTGCATAAGGCTACTTGTGGAGGTTAGAAGACAGTATCAGATGCCCTGGAGCTGGACTTGCAGGCAGTTGTTAGCTGACTAACAAGTGTGCTGTGAGCAGAACTTGAGTCTTCTGGAAGAGCAGCAAGTGCTTTTAACCTCTGAGCCATCTCTTTTTTTCTGGCCTTTATTTGCATATTCTCTACAGTGTTTTTAAAGAGAAGGACTAGTTCCATTTTGTTAAAAAAGAAAACTTATGAATTCTAGTAGTTTAGTAACTGTTTTCTTTCATAGTTTCACCCCCTACAGAAGATTATTGAGAGAAACTTTGCAAATTAGAGGCTGTGCTGTGTATCTGATGCTATAATGACTTAATGATCTCATCAGATCTGTGGGAAATTAGCCTTAGTAATAAGAAACAGTTTCAGAGGAATTGAAAGAGGATATCTAATCAATTTCTTGTATAAGCTTTGTCAGAAATGAATAAGTATCTGATTTTAGATGATGATAAAGAATTTTAACCAAGTGTTTCTCTAAGAGGAGGAAGAGGAAGAGAGGAAGAGAGGAAGAGAGGAAGAAGAGGAAGAAGAAGAGGAAGAAGAAGAGGAGGGAGGAGGAAGGAGGAGGAAGCAAAGGAAGGGGAAGAGGAAGAAAAGGAAGGGGAGGAGGAAGGAGAGGAGGAGGATAATGGTGATAATGAGGAGGAGGGATGGAAGCAGTAACATCTTTCAGGTGAATTTACAAGGATTATCTTGCTGTCCACAATTAGGAAAGAGACAGTGTGGATAGTACTTAAACTCTCTTTCTTGCTGTTTAAGAATGTGCTACTTTTTCCAAGACATTGGAGCTAGATCTAAGATCCATCTCAATTTTAAACAGTGTGGATCAATATAGAGAACTTGGGTAAATAAGAGCTATTTGATTCAATTTATTTATCTCCACATTTATGAAAAATGTGTACAGAATGCTAGAACCATGGAGAGGCAGCAGAGCAACCAGGAGTATGGCTGTAGATAGAAGGAAACTGAACCCCAGCTCTCTTCAAATACCAGTTTGAAAGCCCTGCATGAACAGTTTAAGCTTCCATTTTCCACTCTGTAAAATATCAGTAATGGAATCGACTTTACAGATATCGTGTGGATATTGAATAAAACATTTCTCCTCTGCATAATGGTGCCACAAAAGCATACTAGTAATATTACATTGGTAACATTATTATATTTTAAAGGGTGTTATGTGGTATCTTATAAAGATCCTTTATTACAGATATAACATTAAATTTCATACTTTCCTATGGGGGAACCTCTCATAATTCAAATTCAGCTTTAATGTTTCTTAATAATGTCTTCATCATGATCATCTTTTCTTCAAGAAGCAACAATGCTCTCTCACCTGCAATGTGAATGTTAAAGATGGCTTAAGAAACTAGAATTTTCTGAATTTTGTTTGGACCCTTGAAATCTTATCTTCAAACTGAAGCCTTTAGCAAGTAAGATCTCTGGTTGAAGCATGAACAAGGGACTTGTTGTTGGTTCTACTGGCCCATCTATGTCTGGGCCATTAATCTGCGATCCTGATACAATCCCTGTGTATTTTAGAGAAGTCTGTCAGCCCTCATACCCAGCTGTACTCTCCATAGAAGGGGTTCCCATGGCTTAACAAATTATGTGCTCAAACAGTAAACTTACTAAGCACAACAATGATTACTATTTCTCGTGGCTTCATCATACTCATCTCTTGCTTCATGGTCTGCAGAACCATCCAGATTCTTAGAATCTTCACTTCTTTATGATGGGGGATTTTGTGTAATTAGATAGAAAAATAAAATTTCCTTTCTTGATTTTTCTGGAGTCACGTATATAATTTGGCAGGTTAAAAAATGTGACTGAAAGGAAGTTCCAGAAGATCTAAAGAATTGAAAAGATTGAAACTTTAACATCAAGACCCACATATGTCCTCTTATATTTACTAGGACAGAGCTTTGCACCCACTTTTGGTTTTAATAGGACATGGGCTTTAAAGATAAGACAGAAGGGAGCCACCGAGGAGCTTCTGACAGTCTCCAGGCATAAAGCAATATGAGAGTATCTGATTTTACATTTACCTGAGGTCCCAAACTTGGCAAATTCTCACTAATGAATACCTCCTGCAAGGTCACCCCTCCAACACTTTTCACCCTAAGAAATCCTCTTCTAAGTTCAATGGTGGCATTTAGGGCCACAAGGGAGATGTCTCGGTGTGTACAGGAGCTTGTTGTGGAAGCCTGATGACCCAAGTTTGAGTCCCAAGTTTGAGTCCCAGAACTCCCAGCAGGAGAAGGGCAATGAGTCCCACAAGTTGTTCTTAGACTTCTACATGCACTGTATACTTACACTCACACATGTGAGCACACACGCATACACATATGCATGCACACACATGTTCACACACATAAAAAAATAAAATAAAACCTTGACATCTAATCTAGCTAAGAAGAATTGCAAAATGTAATTATGCCAGAGTCACAGAGTTATATGGTCAAAGGGAGTTTTCCTTTTATAAGCCATGAGAACCTTTTCCTTCTCCACGTAAGATAATGGTTAAACGTGACAACCCACCAAACAAGGAAACACATGGTTAGAGAAGGGCAGAGGCTTCATTAGAGAGATAGATGTTATCAGCTGTCCTTGGTTGAGACCTTGAATAGGGAGTTCCACCTAAGACCTATTATCCTTTTTAAAAACTTTAAAAGATATTCAGGACGTGTATCTGCCCTCTACCTCATCCACCATTGCCGCCTCCCCCTCCTCCTGGCACTGCTTGTGTGCTCCTTCAGTGTGGACCTAGTGCCTCTTTTGTGAAGCAGCAGCTGAGGAGACTCTGGCCAGCACTCACCATCGCTGATAAGAAACCCCAGGAAGGAGTCGAGACTGAGAACAACGATCATATTAATTTGAAGTGGTGGGACAGGATGGCTCCGTGGTTCAGTTTAAGATGAAGAGGCATATACCGCTTGGTAAACTAATGAAAGCCTATTGTGAATGACAGGGTTTGTCAATGAGGCAGATCAGATTCTGGTTTGATGGGCAACCAATCAACAAAACAGACACACCCTACACAGTTGGACATGGAGGGCTTAGAAACAATTGATGTGCTTCAGCAGCAGACAGGAGGCGTCTACTAAAAAGGGAGCCTGTTACTTTCCTCCAGAATCTTGTTGTAGACCAAGAATACATTCTTAATTAGAAAGCCACAATTCAGTCCTGCCCCATCCTGACTACTACAGTATAGTTTTCTCTCTTCTTTCACTTCCCTGTCCCCATTTCTTTATGGTACATAAAGTAATTGGTGTTTGTGCACAAGCATATTGCTCTCTTTTTTTCTTTTCCTTTTTTAAACTAAATGGCCAATGTTCTGTTCTGGTCGGCATCAGATGGAGATGGTCTCAGGGAAAGTCCTGGGTCTGTGAAAATACCCCTTCTCCATTAGTGGCATGTTCACTCAGCTCTTATCTTTACATTCCAGCAAGTTATTTGGCTCTCATTGTTTTAACAAAAGAACCCAACAACACCAAATCCTTGCATACCTTGTTCAATTGGAGAATTTTAATGTTTTTCATTCATCATTGTAAAACCAAGGACAATTTTGTAACTTTTTTGTATGTAGCTGTTACATGTAGGGCAATGTGTCTTTAAGCAGGGATAAATTACTCTTGAACAAAATGATCCTATATAGGTTTACCTTCAAGTCAAGCGTCTTGTTGTTTAAATAAACCTCTTTTTTTTTTTTTTAAAAGACATTCAGATTGATTTTAATTTATGGGCTTGCCTGTATGTGTGTATGTGCACCACATGTATACCTGGTAGAGATCAGAAGAGAATATTTGATTCCCTGGGCTGGAGTTAGAGGGATGGTGTGGGACAGTTAGAGAGTAGGTTCTAGGAACTGAACCTGGGCTCTCTGCTAGAAGAGCAAGTGCTCTTCACCACTGAAACATCTCTCCAGCCCCTTTATCTGTTTCTGCTGATGCTGAGATGACATCAAATATGTGTTTATTGTAGTATCCAGCCTGGAGCCCACCTCCTCGCACCACTGAGCTCACCTACCCTTTTATGTTTACTTAAGTAAGAAACTTTATTACATATAAAAAATTTTTAAAAATAGTAGGTAAAGGAAACAAGTTGGGAAAATATTATTTATAATTTGATATCTTTATTCCAAATCTTTTCTAGCAGACATAAATATAGATTGTGCATAATCCCAAGGAAAAAATTCTTTTAATTCTATTCAGAGTAAGATACATATATTTGATGTTAAAAAGAGTTTAGAGAATCTTAATTTTGTTAATCTAAATAAATTGGCTTAAATCAGTAATGCCACAGAATTAGAGACATGTGACTCACATTAGACCCTTTTGTAATAGGGTCTCTCAACTGGCTTTGGAGAATTTGTTTCCATTCAGTTGTATTGTTAGAAGTATTCTAATTTATGTTTGCTTGTCTTTTTCAAAAATTTACATATGCTATAATTAAATACCTTCTTGGTGTTCTTTTCTGCACAATGATATTTTGTTAGTTGTTACAAAATAGTTTTAAGGTTCAAGTGCTACATCAGCTCTGTAGAGGCTTCAGCAGAAGCATGGCAAGAACCAGGGGAAACCAAAGGCAAGGTGGCTTAAAGGGAAAAAAAAGGAATAAATACATAAATAAGTAAACGAAAATTCAATAGTGAACTAGATGATTTTTAGTGCTCTAAAATTCGGAGGACATTTGCCGGTGTACATCTTCAGGATGACAAGAGTCTTGCTCTCTATGGTATTTAACAGCAAACATAAATTACAGCACTTTAAGCACACACTGGGAAGATATGAGGCCCCCTGCTTACCTTGCTCTCCTCTCCTACCACAGGGGCTTCAGTTTCTGCTCCCACTACTAGCTCTCCCATTAGACCATTCTTACAGCAAGCACACATACATTCTGTGTATATATAGCTTTACATATATTTTACATGTTTATGTATGCACATAAACGTATTCACACACATAACTGACTGTCATTTGTAGTATAATCTGACTAATTGCATTTTGACTTGTGAAACAATAAATACAGTATCTCTCAATTCCAGGCACCTTTGCTTTATTTATGTATCTGTAATCTAATTCTCTTCATAAAAACACTCAAGCCTATAAGGACCAAGTAAATGTTATTAAAACACCAGATAAGCTTTAAAATATACCACCTCCTCTGTTCTAAATTTCAAAATTAATGTGGCCAACTCTGATGTTAGGTTATCAAACTTTTGGTTATATTCATAAGGACAGGTAAATACTAGCTGATTAGCAGTTGCTGATCACTACTGTATGCTAGGCACTGTTTTAATTATATGTGACAAATTATCCCTACGGAGTAAACACTATGATTATTTCCTTATGTAGATGAGGAAATTGAGGTATAATTGAACTATCCAGAGTAGTAAGTGGTATGGCAGAGAACAGGAGCCAAGCATTTGACTCCAGGATCTGAGGTGTGAATCACAACTGTGACACACACACACACACACACACACACACACACACACACACACACGTGAAGCACACACTAAGTGAAGTCAACCACAGATTGAGTAGCTCATGCAGCAGTGGAAAGGCTTTTTGTCAAAGGTTTTCATTCCCATGTTCATCGATTGGTAGAATTAACATTGTGAAAATAATAAAAGCTACTTACAGATTCAGTGATTTCCCAGTTAAAATCCCCATCTCATTCTTTAAAGAAATAGAAAAAAATTATCTTAAAATTCATTTGGAAACACAAAAAACTCTGGAAAGACAGAACAATCATGAGCCAAAAAGAACAATATTGGAGGGATGACCATCCCAGATCTCAAGGTATATTACAGAACTATAGTAATAAAAACAGTGTGGCACTGATGCAAAGCAAACATATAGACAAATGGAGCAAAACAGAAGAACCCCGCATGAGTACACATAACTAAATCTATCTGATACTTGAGAATGATGCCAAAAATATACACTGCAGAAAAGATAGAATCTTTGACACTCAGTGCTGGGATGGCTGGATGGCTACATGCAGAAGAATGAAATCAGACCTATGTTTATCACTTTGCACACAAACTAACTCAAAATGGATCAAAGAACTCACCCTGAAGCTTGAAACACTGCAACTGCTGAAAGAAAACCCGGGCAGTGCCCCGAGTACCCTACAGGATGGAGATGTGAGAAAGGACTTTCCATACAGAACAGCATTTGCCCAAAAATTAAAGACCAACATCTGGCAAGTGAGATGCCACAAACACTAAAAAGCTTCTGTGTGACTAAAGAAGCAATCGATGGAGAGGAAAAGGAGCCCATAGAGTAGGAGAGAATTTCTGCCATCTATATATCTGATAGAGGATTAATATGCAGAATCTATAGAAATAAAAAAAAAAGAGTAACCAGGCAGTGGTAGCACATGCCTTTAATCCCAGCACTTGGAAGGCAGAGGCAGGCAGATTTCTGAGTTTGAGGCCAAGCCTGGTCTACAGAGTGAGTTCCAGGACAGCCAGGGCTACACAGAGAAACCTTGTCTCAAAACAAACAAACAAACAAACAAAAAACAATGACTCATTCAAAAAATGGGCTATGGGTCTGAACAGAGATCTCAACAGAAAAAATAAAAGTGAAGAAATTATTGGCAGACCACTGTAGCCAGGGAAGCAGGTAGGCTAATTGAAAGATCTTCACCTCTCTCTCCTCTCCTCCAAACACAATCTCCCAAGTCTCATAGCCTGCTATAGCTGACTACCTGCTGTAGCCTCACCTCCCTCTCTGCCTCTGGTCTACAGTAAATCACACAGATCCTCTCTTCTAACCTTTCTCCTCACTGATCTTTTCATCCTAGCCCCCAACTCCAATGGCATTCCTGAGATCCTACCTGCCAAGCCAGACAGAGAGGCAAGTAACCCAGTGAAAGCAGGTAGGTGAGCTGTATATCTTCACTCTTCCTCCACTCCATCAAACTGAATCCTGAGAGTTACCTCAGGTTCTATAGCTGACTACCTGTTGTGGCCTCTCCTCGTTCTCTGCCCCCATTACCAGGGACTAAACAGATCCAGATGAAACACCCTGCTTTCTTCCTTCATGTGGACTCTCACAGCACCCACCCCCGACCCTCACCCCAGTCCATTCCTATTCCTAAGCATTTTCAATCCCTAGAAACACATTTGACCTGGAATTCACAATGGCAACATCTAGCAGGATACCAGAAGAATTTTCTACCAGTGATCACAGCCAACACACTCTCTTAAGAACCAGAAAGGGCAACAGAAACCAAGGCAGGGATAAACACCTACTCAACAAAGATGAGACCAGATGTCAGTACCTAGAGTTATAATAATCCCTAAGCCAGATGCCTAGATGCCAGAGTAATAACACAGTAACAGCCAGTATAATATGCCTTCATTAGAGCCCACCAACCCTATCACAGCAGACCCTGGGAATTACAACACAGCTTAAGCATAAGAAGACGACCTTAAAACAGTCTTTATGAACATAATTGGGGTCCTTAAGGAGGAAATGAATCCTTTAAAGAAAACATACAAAAACACAAACAAAAAGTAGAAGGAACAAACTGAGGGAAATCTGAAGATGAAAATTTTAGGAACTTGAACAGCAACCTTAGAGGCAATTCTCACCAACAGAATGCAAGGAATAGAAAATAGAATTTCAGATACTGAGGACACAATAAAAAGCAAAAACAAAAATAAAAATTGGAAACTTTGGTTAAATAAAATGTTGAATGTAAAAAAAAAAAAAATCCTGGCACAAACTATCCAGGAAATCTGGGACACTATGAAAAGACCAAATCTAAGAATAATAGGAATAGAGGAAGAAGAAACACAGGTCAAAAGCACAAATCATTTTCAGCAAAAATTATAGAGGAAAAAGGCCCTAACCTAAGAAGGAGATGCCTATCATGGTACAAGAAGCATAGAGAACACCAAATTCCCTGGACCAGAACAGAAAGTCCCCTCCACACAAAGTAATCCAAACACTAAGAGTACAGAACAAGGAATATTATAAGCTTCAAGAGAAAAAGACCAACTAACATACAAAGGTAGATGTATAGAATAACATCTGACTTCACAATGGAGACTCTAAGAGACAAAAGATGCCAGCCCAGACTACTATAACCAATAAAATTTTCAATCACCATAGATGGAGAAAATAAGACATTTCATGACAAAACCAAATTTAAGCAGTATCTATCTACAAATCCACCCCTAAGGAAGATGCTAGAAGGAAAGCTTCAACCAAAAGAGGTTAACATACCAAGAAAACACAGCAAATAATCACAGACCAGCAAATCAAACAAGGGACACTCACTCATACACACCACCACCACCAATATCAAATAACATATAACAAAAATTTTAAAAAGATGTTACTCATTGATAACTTTCAACATCAACAGTCTCTATTACCCAAGAAGAACATATACTGTAACAGTCTGGATACAAAGGAAGGATCAATCCTTCTACTACATTTAAGAAACATACCTTAACTTTAAGGACAGATATCACCTCAGGGTAAAAGTTGTAGCCATTCTAACATCTGACAAAATAGACCTTACACCAAAACTAATCAGAAGAGCTAGGAAAGGACACATATTTATCAATGACAACAGCAGCAACAATGACAAATTCAAGATGGCATTACAACTATTAATAGCTATGCACCAAATACAAGAGCACCCAAGTTCATGAAGAAACATTACTAAAGCTTAAATCACAAATAGGCTGTCACACACTGATAGTGGGAGACTTCAATACCCAACTCTCAACAATAGACAGGTCATCAAACAAAAACAGAGAAATGTTGGAACTGAAGTTATAAACCAAATGGACATAACAGATATTTACTGAACATTTCACGAAAATGTAAAAGAATATACCTTCTTAGCATTTAATGGAACTTTCTCCAAACTTGACCACATACTCAAAGACAAAACAAGTCTCAACAGATAATAAAACAGGAACAAAAAAATATCAATTCAACAAGTCAATGAAACAAAGATTTGGTTCTTGGGGAAAACTCAATATGATTAACAAACTCCTAGGCAAATTAAATAAAAGGCAGAACAAGAAGATATAAATTAACAAACTTAGAAATGGAAAGGGGGAGGAGGATAAGGACAGACACTAAGGTAATCCAGAGAATTATAAGGACATACTTTAAAAACTGTACCCCACCAAATTGGAAAATCTAAAAGAAATGGATAATTTTATTGCTACATACCACTTACCAAAGTTAAATCAAGTTCAGATAAGCAATTTAAACAGACCTATAACTCCTAGTGAAATAGAACAAGTCATTAAAAGTCCTTCAGACTCCCCTAACCCACCAAAAAGAGCTCATGGCCAGATATTTTTAGTGCTGAATTTTATCAGACTTTCAAAAGAAGAGTATCGACCAATACTCCTCAAATTTTTACACAAACTAGAAATAGAAGGAGCACTATCCAGTTCATTTTATGAGGCCACTTACCTTGATTCCCAAACCATATAAGGTTCCAAAAGGAAAGATAATTATAGACCAATTCCCCTTATGAACATAGATGCAAAATTTCTCAACAAAATTTTTGGAAACTAAATCCAAAAACACATCAAGAAAGATCATCCACCATGATCAAGTAGGCTTCATCCCAGAGATACAGGGATGGTTCAACATACATAAACTGATAAATATAATCTACTGTATAAAACAACTGAAAGACAAAAGCCGCATTATCTTCTCATTAGATGCAGAAAAGGCCTTTGACAAAATTCAACACTCCTTCATGAAAAAAGTTCTGGAGAGATTAGGGATACAACAGACATACCTCAACATAATAAAGGCAGTTTACAACAAGTGCACAGCCAACATCAACTTAACTGGAAAGAAACTTATAAGAATTCCATTAAAATTAGTAACAAGGTTATATACTCTCTTTATACCTACTCAACTTATTACTTGAAGTCTTAGCTTGAACAATAAGACATCTAAAGGAGATCAAGGGGATAAAACTTGGAAACCAAAGAAGTCCTATTTTTTTTTATTTGCAGATGATATGGCAGTATACATAAGTGACCCTAAAAATTTCCAGTGGGAAACTCCTGAAGCTGATAAATACTTTCAGCAAATTAGCTGGATATAAAATTAACCCATAAAAATCAATAGCCCTCCTATAAACAAATGACAAACAGACTGAGAAAAATAAAAAGAACACCATATTTCACAATAGCCTCAAATATTAGGATAACTCTAACTAAGCAAAGAAAAGACTTGTTAGATAAAATCTTCAGGATAATGAAGAAAATACTGGAAGATGGAAGGATCTCCCATGTTTGTGAATCAGTAAGAGCAACAGTAAAAATGGCCATCTTCCCAAAAGCAATCTCCAGACTCAATGCAATCCCCATCAAAATTCCAACAGAATTCTTCACAACTCTTGAAAGGACTACTTTCAGCTTCATCATAAAGTCCAGGAATAGCTAAAACAATCCTGACCAATAAAAGAACTGCAAGAGGTATCAGTGACCCTAATATCTAGTTATACTACAATGCTATAGTAAAAAAACAAAACAAAACAAAATGGTATTGGCACAAAACCAGACAAGTCGATCAATGGAATTGAATTGAAGACCAAGACACAAACACACACATACATATGGACCCATGGTTTTAATAAAGAAGCCAAAAATATACACTGGGAAAAAGATAGCATCTTCAATGAATGATGTGGGTCAAGCTGGATGTTTACATAGAGAAGAATGTGAATAGATCCACATTCATCATTATGCATAACATTCAACTCAAATTCATCAAAGACCTCAACCTAAAACCAGATACATTGTACCTGATAGAAGAGAAAATGGCGAATATCCTTAAACTCATTGGCACAAAAAAGACGTTCTGAATAGAACACCATCAGCAGAGGCACTAAGATCAACAATTAGTAAATGGGACCTCATGAAATTGAAAAGCTTCTGCATAGCAAAGGACACTATCATGCAAACAAAGTGATGTCCTACAAATGGCAAGATTTTTACAAACTACACATCATATAGAGGACTAATATTCAAAAAGTATATAGAGAACTTAAGAAAAAACTAGATATCAAAAAACCAAATAACCCAAGTTTGAGATTTCTTTGTACCCCAGTCAAAGTTGAAAAACAAAAAACAAACAAACAAACAAACAAACAAAAAACCCAGGGAAAGTAGGGAAAGGGGAACTTATTTAGTGTTGTTGGGATTGAAACTGGTATAGCCTCTCTGGGAAAATGTTTGGAGAACTCTCAAACTGCTGTAAACAGATCTACTATACAACCCCACTCAGCCATTCCATGGCATATGTCCAAAGGACTTGACATCCTACTCCACGGATACTTGCTCAGTCATGTTCTTGGCTGCTCTATTCACAAAAGCTGGAAAATGGAAACAACTGACAAATGGATAATGAATATGTGGTGCATATATATTGATGGGATACTACTCAGCTGTAAATAAAATTGAAACCATGAGGTTTATAGGTAAATAGAACTCAAAAAGGTGATATTGAGTGAGGTAACCTAAACCCAGAAAGAGAGACACTGACATGTTCTCTCTCATCTGTGTTTTCTAGATCTAAATCTTCATGTGAAAGTATATCTGCATTCCGCATTTTAGAGTATGTCTGCTCTGAGCTGTGCCAGAATATCTAACCCCGTATGTCTCAGAAGGAGGGGACTGAGGCTACCGTCCGAGCCAGTGGTAGGCTTTAATGAGGAGCCAGGTTTTGGACTGCCCATTGCCTAGAACATCAGAGCTTAGTGGAGAAAAGCCCTGTTGTCTCAGACAGCCATAGACTGCTGCTGCTGCTGCTTAGACACTGCGATTCTACTCTTCAGAGTTATAGATATTTATCTCACAGTTCATAACAGCCCTGCAAGGTAGGATGGGATTTCACTGTACCCCACAGAGGAGGAAAACGGAAGGTCCAGGGAAATGAGAATTTTCCAATATTACATAGCTAGTACATGGAGTCCAAGAACTCCAGAGTCTATGCTTTTATTCCCTTTAGGGTCCCTTGGCCACTGTGTATGTACACTAGACTGGCTGGCTTCTGGGGGGTTTTCCTATTGCCACCTCCTACCTTACTGAAGGAACAGTAGGACTGTAGATACACAGCATTGCAGCTGGCCTTTATGTGTGGGTCCTGGAAAGCCAAATTCTGGTTCGCAGTTGCAAGTGCTTTATGGACAAAGCCATCAGCCTAGGACAGAACTTTTTAACTGTGGCGGCGGTACAGGCCAGCAGTCACAGTACTCAGGAAGTAGGGTGGGTGAATCTTAAGTTCAAACGAGTTTATACTACAAAGTCTCAGAAAAAAAAATTTAGACTGACTCCTTCTCCTTATTTGTAGTGAACTTACAAGGAGGTGAGATGCACACAGGGGAAAGACAGAATGGTAAATATAGTCTGGATGCCAATTGAGTCTTAGCTAAAGAACAGGTGAGTTCTAACAGGCAGCCAACACTCACTGAACAGCTATTACATGCAGCGCCACCCCCCACCCCCGCCGCCCCAGCCCATACCTGCCCCACTACTACCCATTTGAATCACATCAGATCACCTGCAGTTTCTGTAGCCTATGTACTGCCTCTATGCTTTGTAGAGATGGGACTCTCTGCCTGCAGTTATCACCAATGGCCCCGTCTTAAACTCCCATTTTCTTTAAAAACTCAGTAAGTGTCATTCTCTCTGACCCTTCCATAAGCCACTCACCACAAAGTAGCTAGAATGATCTAGAAATACAATGTAGATATGTTCCTAAGATCTTCAAAGGCCTCCTTGTTTCTCATCAAAACTAATAGCAGTAAAGAAACAACCCTAGAGGATTAGGAGGGTGACTCACTTGGTAAAGTACTTGCAGCACAGAGATGAGGGCCTGAGTTCAGGTCCCCTGCATTCACATAAAAAGCCATGCACAGTAGCAAATGCCCATAATCCCAGTACTATGGAGGCAGAGACAGGAGGATCCCTGGGGCTCCAGGTTCAGTGAGGATCCCTGGGCCTTGCTGACCAACAAATCTAGCTAGAATAGTAAGCTCCAGGTTCAGTGAAGACATCTGCTTCAAAAACTAAGGTGGAGAGCAAGTGAAGAACACAAGCATCATTGATGTCTGACCTGCACACATACATGTGCACACACATAGAACCTTAAGCTCCCCACCTCATCTCATTGCTGGGTGCATCTTCCCCCTTCCTGCCGAGCTTTAACCATGCAGGTCTCCCTTCTACTTTGCGAGGACACCATGCTTGCTACTAACCACAAGGCTTTAAAGGGGCACCCCTGACCCTGGGATGGGTGGCCAGCTCTTCTCCACACCAGATCTCGCCTCTGTGCGCTCCCTTTTCTAGCAGCCTCCCTCCCCACCTATGCCCACATACCATTCTACATCACTTGATGCCTGCAAGTCAAGGGCATAATCTATAAATTACTTTCTGACTTTTAAAACTAGTTTAGTTTGATCTCTGTTACTATGGGATCACGTTGACATCTTGTGTCACACCGGGTGCCAGTCGACAACAGCATCACCTTCTGGTGTTCAAAGCAACGGAGGCCCAGTTACATCTTATCAGAAAATCACAGGAACAAACTGTTTCAGATGTCAGCGTTTCTCACATGTTTTAAATATCTGCATAAATTTTATCAGTTGGATATCCAAATATGGTAACTGAAAATCAGAAATGCTCTAAAACCTGAAAGTTTTGGGTATGGTGTCAATGCTCAAAGACATAGTATTGCATCATGTGAGACATTCCCAGGTAGGAACATAATGTCACATCATTGCATTTCCATGCTTGGCTCCTTTTGTCATACACTCACTGTTCTAGAACATGAGGTGAGTATCACAAGGAGCCTGCATTCAGAAGCCTCATGATCTGAGCAGCACAGGAGTGAAATAGAGAGGAGTTAGTGCCTTGGATGTGGAAGCTGAGCTAAAGGCTGGGAAGTTGAAGCATTTGATGTCGACTTATAATAGGGTCATTACTGGCTTATTTGTCTTTCTTCCAACTGGAAAAATCATATTCAGCATGAAGACAGAGTCTAAACATTGTTGAACATACTTTGGCTTGATAATTACATAATATAAACTAATCATGGATGCCAAGTAGGAGCTAACAGGAGATGATGTGGGAGAAGACTCTTTCACACATAGGAGGTGGCTAGTATTTCTGCATAGTTGTAGCAAGCCTGCTTGAAGAGCCAAGAGGCTGTTCCACAGGATAAAAGTCAGCAATCATAAGAAAGGGGAATTAGGAGAGAAGCCTGGACAACAATGGCCAGAACACACAAAAGGACCTGTGGCCTCTGGTAAAAAGTTTAGTTTTTTAAAGTTTTTATTCTAAGTTTGAAATGGATGACAAATGTTGGATGACTAATATCATAGTCTATTTAACTCACAGACCAATGAGTCCGTTAAAAAAAAGGGAGGTGGGGAAGATGTATTTAATGCAAGCTAAAAGAATCAGGACAAGGTCTTGGCAATCCAGCTGGCACGGGGGCTCTAGCCTGAGAGGAAGAGGAAAGGCTTTATGTGAGCCCCCTTGTCACAGGGCTCCCAAGCAAAAGTGGAAGAGCTCAGTTTGGCCCATTCACTAAGCTTAAACAATAGAAGACTATGATGCCAGATAAGCAAATCAGTGCAAGGTATAGAAATGAAGTCTACCATCATTTGCCTAAAAGTTAGTGGAAGGTTTGTCATTTAGTTCACTCAACCATCCTTCTTTCACTCAGTTTATCTGACGTTTCACTGGTCCATCGTTCAGCCATTCAGTACTTATTCTTCACCCGTCCCTGCATGATAGGTGCTGGGAAATAGAGCTGAAAACTACAGATTATCCTTTTATTCATGGTTTGTAGAACAATATATTCCTCCAAACCCTTTCCTGTTGTGAAGTCTGAGAAAGTAGAGTGCAGTTGAAAATCTTTAAGTCCTGAGTTTATATCCTGGGGGAAATCTGTGTATCTCACACTTCGGAACAAGTCAAGAGACATCACGACCTCTAATTTCTCATCTATGACACAAGACTAAATACTATCTTTCTCACACGAGTCTAACAGCTATGGGAAGTGTGAGCCGTGCCAGGCATGTGGCCATATTAGAAAATTAGCTTCTAGTCAACTTTAAAGAATAGACCTATGTACTTAAAATAGGCTGCAACCCACAAATTGTCTGGCATTTTCTAACCTAGCATCCGAATGCTGCTGACAATGGCTGAAGCCTGCCTGCCTCTAAACCCTCCTGTATCTTAGTTCTGCCCTGGCCTGCTCTTAAATGAAACCCTAAGGAGGAATTTTTGGAGTGGACCCAAGTATGTCTTCCATGCTTCCTCTGTCGTGAAGAAGAGTCACAGGGAATCTTTGTGCCCATGTTGCAGAGCCGTGCTGACCAGGGCAGACCCAGGTAGTCCTGATCCAGCTACATTGTAATAAATCCTTTGACCTGACTCTCCAGGCCAGACATCTAGGAGCCTCTCAAAACCACTTCTTTTCCAGGGTGACTGTGACTGGGAGCTTGAAAATGAGACTCATGGCTTTGTGGCTAGAAAATAATAATAGAAGCTGTGAGTGATTTTTTTTTTCCAAAGGAAGAATTCTGAAAACATGAAATAAGAGAATCATTCTAGTACATCTCTGGCCCCTAAAACCACTGCCCTTGTGAAGAGGAGGGTACACTGTGACTGTGGAATGTCGCCTCAAGTCCAATTTTAAAAGACGAGAAGTTTTTGAAGTATCTTAAACTGAAATCCATCCGAAGGTTCTGGATCTAAAACTCTATAGGATACAGATTTCAAAAATATTCCTTCTCCACACTTGCTCTTCCCACCCCCAAGCACTCTAACTGAGCAGACTGGGGTTCCCAGCAGCTCTGCACCCGCAACCATCACGACAGGAGAGAGGAGCTTCCTTTGCTGTTGCTCCTCGTGATTTCCTGCAGCACAAGAAACTAAGCAATTAAAAAACGGCCTTGAGAGGTCTGCTACACTGACAAAGGCGGGTCCACAGGCCTTTGTGTTATTTTTGCTACAAAGTAGAAACAGCCCAAACAGCTTCTGCAAGAAGCAAGAGTGCTTCGTGCAGAGCTCGAGCTATGTGCCAAGTGCTCATCTGTGTTAGCAGCACTCAGGAGGGAAACAGAAAAGAACCAGAAGCCATCCCAGATGCCCCCTCCCCTTGTCTGTCCCCACCCAAGTCCCCACACCTTGGCTGGCAATTGCTGTTTTATTTTTTTGGTTTTTTTCCCCCAGGACAGACCAAGTAATTTCTTTAATCTCATTTTTACCCCCTGGACCAGGTCTGGTTAACTTAACCTCTCTGGGATTCAGTTTTCTTACCTCTGAAAAGAGGTGTTGCCTATCTAGTATAGGAATGATAGGACACAGAAGTGACGTTCTTGAAATACTCTACGAATGTTGCTACTTTTGTTGCTTTAGTGACTTCTTGGGCTATCTCCCTATTTCTTCTTTAAATATATTATTTATACAATATTAATAGTGAACTTTACAAAACAAATGTCAGCTCGCACCCCTCCTTAGCTTGAAACTCTCCTGTGGCTTTCTAGCACGTTTAGGACAAATGCCAAACTTATCCCGACTGGTGAGATTCTCCTGCTCTTGCTCTGTGGGCTATAGCCATGATCGCCTCCTGTCTGGTTCTTCTCACAGGTGGAGGGTGCGTCTCTTTCCAGACTCTGAGGCTTTGGGAAAACTCCCTTTCTGGGTGTGTTCTTTTCCTAGATCTCTCTATGAGTAGAATGGGCTCTTATACAGGTGTTAAGCTGAGTGTCAGCATCTCTAAGCCTTTCTTGGCTATTCTAAACTTCTCTTGGTCCTCCCAGCTTTATGCTAGCACTCCCATAAAGCTTTCTCTATAGATGTTTCAGAGAAGGGCTGTGACTGCTATTATCATTATTTTCTTACCTCCTGACCCTATGTAAGTCACCCGCCCCACTTCCATGGCACCAACCATTCCCTGTTCCTAGAGTAGAATGCCCTAGACACAGTCAAACAGCCTCCCAGCCACTGAAGGCTTTGTGTTTCACATGAGGTAAGCATACCAAAAGCGTAAATACAAAAGTCTGTTTCAAAACACCGAGTATGAAAGAGGCCAGCCACATGACTTGAAATAACTTGAAATAAGTGCTTTAAAACTTTTGTGAAACAGAGATATAAAAAAAGTTCTCTTAGCGGTTCAGTGGTTAAGAGCACATACTGCTCTTCTGGAGGAGTGAGACCAGGTTCCAGCCACAATGTCTGTAGCTTACAACCAACTCCAGGGTGATCTGTGACCTCTGGCTTCAGAGGATACTTGTATACAGTGGCACATACACATGCATAGAAAACATACATATATAGAATAAATAGAATAAAAACAAATCATATATTTTTTTAAAGTTCTCTTGGAAGGTAGAGGTAGAGTGACTATACATTCAAGGCTAGCTTAGACTGGATAGTAGGACTGCCTCCAAAACACAAATGCACATACACATGCACACACACACACACACACACACACACACACACACACACAAGATTCAAGTGGTAGACTTGTATGAACATACTTGTAGGCTCTTCCGAAGCCCCATATATGGCCATTTTTTCCTACTTCTGAAGTAAATAGCCTCTCTATTCCCTCTCATCTAACTCAGACATTCCCTGAATCAGGATTACCCTCTGCCACTTTTTAATGGGAGAAAGCCATATTTATAGCTCATGAATAAAACATGAACCAACCCTGCTAAGTACTGACAGCAACCTAAAGCTAACAGTTACCCAGGGACCAACCTGCTTTCTTCACACAAACTCTAACTGCTGATTCAAGAGGGATGCCAGCCAGCTTAGTCTGCATGAAAGAGCGATGGGAAGCAACATCGTCTAAAGAGCTCCATCACTGTTGGCAGCTCATGAGATATTAATATTTTAGAAACAACAAGGATGGTAAGGTCAAGTGTGGAAGAAGTAGCTAAGACTCCCTGGGCATCATCCATGTCCCGCTTGGTATATACACACTGGTTTCCATAACACAATGAACGAAGTGTCTATTTGCAGTTGTGAACGTCGAGGCTCTGACATGCCTGTGCTTTTCTCAACTGTGGAGGAGGGACTTGACCTTATATTGCTCTGACTCTAGAAGTACTTGTGTTATACAGCATTGTGTCTTAGGTTTAACACAGGGAAGAGGTACCAAAATGAAAGGTGGCTGGCTGCCTTTGATGGTATTGGGTTCTTAGCAAAATAATTACAGTGTGTTTTCCATGCGCTCCAATACAGCAAAAATACAAAACCTTCATCAAGAAAGATCGAAGACGAGAAGTGTTTTTACTTAGAGAATACTGTCATTCTGTGCTTTAAGCACTGTCCTGAGAAGGGGGATTAAAGCTCCTGTCTACTATACACAAGAATCAAGTTTAGATGGTATAAATGGCTGAAATTTGGGGTATGGAGGCCAATTTTCCTCCAGAGTAATTTGAAAGACTTAAAGAGTGCTCAGTATGCTGACCATGCTGGAGAAATACATGTTAAGTGAATTAAAATCTGATCTTACAAGCAAGCAAGCAAACAAACAAACAAACAAAACCCCAGGTACTGAGGATTCTAGCTACTGAGTTCTCCAGCGATAGATGTTTGGAAAATAGGCTTCTGCATTATTCTTTTCCTTGGGGCTGTTATGTAATAGCTAAGTAAGGTACTCTCCCAGACACCATAATAAACACTTCACCACCCTCATCTCATTTGACAGTTGTACAAGGACAGAAGCAGGTTTGCAGAGGTTAAGGCATGCTCAGTATTCCAAATATTGAGTGGTAGTGCTGGGATTCAAAATCCAGGCTCTCATTAATTTCATGCCTGGCCATATCAGGAAATTTCAAAGTATTTTCCCCATTACTATAAACCTATGCCTAAATCTAATATCTGTATTGAAGGTTAGCACTTGAACAAGGGAGGTATTTTTCTCTAGCAAGGACCAGTTTCCATGGAAATTGTATCTAAGGTTTTTGGGCATTATGACAGTTATGTGTTCAAGCTACATCTGACTTGTCATTGACAAGAGAAAGTCCAAACTTCTTAGCATGGTATTTAATATACAGTTGCCTGCCCCTAGTATCTACAGGGAATTGCTTCTAGTATCCATGCAAACAAGAAAGGCTGCAGATGCCCACATTGCTTTATAAAACACTGAGTATGTACATAAAACCTATAAGCCTCTCCCACACACTTACCTCACCGCTCACTTATCAGCATGCCTAGTGTAGCTCCAGTGCTGTGCAAATAACTGCTGCACCATATGCTCAGAGAATGGGGACAAGAAATGTCTTTAGATGCACAGCAGACAGAATTTTCTTTTACAAATATTTTTTCACCTAATTTTTTATTTGAATCTATAGGTCAGAACCCAGAGGTACAGAGGGCTGGTTGTATGTTATAATCTGAACATATATCAATTATTTTTCTATATCAGGATGGTTTTAGTCTGTTTATTCCTCTTTATTACTGCTTATATTCAACATATTTTTCTTCCATTTTGGTTTTCTTTTTGTTGTTAGTTTTTGTTTTTTTCATTTTTTTGAGATGGGGTCTTGCTATATAACCCAGGCTGTCCCTGAACATGTGTCAATTCTCCTGCCTCAGCCTTCTTAGTGTTTGGATTACAAGCGTGTGCTATCATACCTGATTGTACTTCTATCTTGACTGTTCATCCAGCCATCCATCTGTCGATATGTCCCAGGAGGATCACCCGGCTATATCTCTATCTATCTTACAATATCATGAAAGAGAATGAAATGTAGGCCTACCTACCTCCTGCTTATTGTGTAGGCTAGTCCTCAAATTAGTTCCTCTTTCACAAACCACCTGAGTCATGTGGCCCTTTTTTATTTCCTTTGCCTTTCATTCTTGTCATATGTCCCTATACCATAATCCACATATAACAAAACCCCAGTTCAGATGGGAGTTGTGTTCCGAAGCCAGTGTAACAGGGCCAAACAGTCAAAACTGCCTTCACAAATCCTATAGGAAGATAGTGCCATGCAGGAAACAGTCTCCCAATGGGCCCCTCACAGCTCAGTGTCAATGACTTGCTGTTGCTATGGTTAAAATGCCAAAGAAGTCTTTGTTTAGTGCCAATATGCCCAGTCTAGTTGCACGCATCCTGAGATGTTTCCAGAATGACAGCCATGAGACTGGACTGACACTGAGCACAGCAGAGGTCCACTGCCACCTCAGCTGTCACTCTGGGCCTGTGATCACCACGGCTACAGCCATCTACACCATTGTTCCTTTCATATAGTTGTATGTAGAATGCAGCTGTGCCGGTCCATCTCTCAAATGGACGCTCAACTAGGAATTTCCGGAGCACATGAATTGTATCCAGCACAACCCAGGCAGAGCCCAATTGAATAGGGCCACCTCCACAATCCCTGGGTGTACAACATGGTTCTCAATGTTCCTGTCTGCTTTACAGTCCCATTTGTACACTGTCCACATTCTGATTTCATTCGACTCTCTTGTTCCACAAACAAGACTATGTCACACATCCTGTCTCCTCCTGTAGCATTTCTTTGCTATTATTATATTGAGCAAACATTCATCCTCAACACTTGACTCAAGTGTGCCCTTGTCACTGATGAGTTGATTGGCCCAACATCTCTATTACCACCCTCCCTCCAATCCTCATTCTTTGGCATGTGGGTCTTCAGTGCTCCTCCAGTCTGACTCCGGACTTGGCCAGTGAGGTGCTTTGAGCAATTTATCCTCAGTGAAAGAGACCTGGTAAAGGCTAGGGAAACATGAGTGTTCACACCACTGTCTTGCTAGTCTGCTACCACCAAGAGGAGAACATTTCTGTCTTATGATGATGGTCAGTGCTAAGTCTAAGTACCCAGTCCTAGAAAGAGTTCTCCATCAGTCAGCTTCCAGAGCTGCAGACATTGAGCAACTCCAGCCAGCATCGCTAATGGTCTGCAAACACATGAGTTAGTCTGGAGGCCATAACAGCTGTTCCCAGGGACTTGTGGTAGTAAAACTCTGCTTTTACTAAGGATTACTAAGGTTGCAATGGAGGAGTACTTCTCTAAAGATTTCCTGGTTCCCACTGAGGAAAAAGGGGCTGCTCTCTCACTGGTGCAACCTCTGCCTCATATGCTTCCTCTATTACATACAGCATGCTATAGCACTGTGAACATGTGATGGCTGAATCACAACAGGCTTGTGCGTGTCTACTCGCTTCTCCTCCTAAGATTGTCCTCGCCAAGAACATTTCTGGGAGGGAGTAAGGCTTAGTCAAAACGGTTTGGGCACATCAGGATAGGAATCATGGCCCTGGAGAGTAGAATATTTCTGAAGTTGGACATCTGAGGCCATAAAATGTGGGCTGCCAAAGCAACTTTGCAGTTCCCAAGCAAAAGAACAAACACACAAACTAGGCAGCCCAGGCCAGGCCACTTCTGGGGGCTCAAGAGATATTATTTGGCTAAGTGAATTAATGACCTGACCCCTCCATAGTGAAAGTCTCAGGGCGGGGGGAGCACCAGAATGCTTTTATCCCGTTTCTAACGCCTAATACCAGAGCTGCCCAAAGCACTCTTTAGCCTCTTATTTGATGTATAACTAAGAAGGTCAACGGTTTAATGTACTAAATCCACTTGTACAATGAAGAAGTACCAAGTACCTCAGAGGCTGAGGTTTGCAATTTAACATCAGCACAGAAGTTAAAGGCATCTTACTTTATTTATCTGACACCAGGAGGTTCCTGTTTGCTTTGTAAGTCTGTTCTTTTTGCCACCTTTCTGGGGGATATGCATACTGGTTTTGAGCGCATACTGGTTTTGAGCGTCTTGCCTGTGCTTGAGAAGGCCCCATGAGTCTCCCCCCCACCCAGTGGGCTGCACTCTTCCACAGGAGAGAAACAGGTACTCACCTGTCTGGAGGCAGGGGGCTCTCCTTCATAGTCACTGCAAGAGCAAGAGGTAGAGGAAAAGGAGGTGTTGGTAGCCATTTGGTTAAAGTGAACGATGCTCCCACCCTGGTACCCAAAGGACTGCGTATTTCTAAACAGCAGCACATCTCTACATATTCTGGTGTTATTTATGGGCACTTTGACCTCAATTAAGAGCAGTAACCCCTGTGTGGGCTTAATCTCTTAATTGCTTGTTTTTACCACATGGACTGGCAGAAAGAACTACTCACCATGTGTTCTAAATGACACTCAGATACACTGGGCATGTGCAGTGTGCCTCACATGGTCAAAATACTTTCTCACAATAATTCCATAAGACTAGAGGTTCCACAGTCCTTGCTTCACAGGACAGGAAATGAGGCTCACTGACTACCATGTACAACCTGAAATGGATGCTGGTATGGAGTCGAGATCCACAAAGCTTGTTTTATTATAAAAGACTTAGTATTTTGTTCTAGACAGTCATCTTCCCTTTTGTGGCAATACAGTCTGAAGCTTGAGTTCTTTAATAGTTGTAAAACTCATAGCCAGGCTTGGTTGCAAACACTTTTAATCCCAGGACACAAGAAGCAGATATCAGAGTTCAGAGATAGCCTGGGCTAAACAGAGAAATCCTGTCTCAAAAAACAACAACAAGGCAGGGAGGGGATAGGGAATCATACTTAGTCTTCTCTGGCGAGGAGCTGCCACATTACCAGTACACACTTATGAAAGCTCTGGTCTCTGCATGTGGACTTTTCTTAAAAGGTCAAGCTGATGGTGACCTGTAATGCAGGTCCTCAATGTGCATGTGGTTCCCTGTGCCAGCATGCCACTATCAGCCCAAAAGAGAAGTGTTCAGTCCCCCTTAGCATGAGAAGCTCTAAAGAATGAGTTTTTAAAACTCAGATGATTCTGATGCTGGATTCCTTGTGACAGCCACTGAGTGTAGTGAAAGCCATCTCTAACCTTGTGTTTTTCCACACGACCTCTGCTTCCAGAAGTGATGACTCTGAGACTGAATTATGTATGGACAATTGCTTAGGCCAAAAGCTTGAGTGGGTTCCCCAACTCACTCCTAATGGAACTACCCACTTATTCTACTCTATGAGTGCCACAAGGCTAGTACCTCTCCTCGGGTTCATGTGACTGCCTCCATGAGCATTCTGGGTTGAATCTCCTGTCTCAGAGTCCCACCCACTCTCACTCTCTCTGTCAGAGTTCCCACCTCCTATTTCCTGCCTCAGCTCATTGGCCAGAGGCTTTTTTATTGACAGGTGATGCTTCCACACATTATGTAAAAATTCTCTCTATATCTGAGTGAGGAAAATTCAACTATGAGGCTGCCCAAAGCAGACAAATGAACAATCAAAGCCTGTATTAGCTCTGCTACCACACCATCTGCCTGGTACTGACAGTGTGGTAAAACAAACATTAGCCATCACCCACTGCACAGAGCCTCAAAGTGTGCATTCCCCTCTTGCTCGTTGGAGGAAAAAGAAAAGATGTTTAAGAAATCAGGACAATGACCCTGGGGTAAGAATGGAAAGGACCAGAGCTGCTCCTTTAACTAGCAGAGGAAGAGACAGAAGAACACAGAAAAATGGCTTCCAAGGATGCTCTACATCCCACAGAGGATACAGGTCATGGGGGCCCGAGGGGAACCAGCAAATATGTCAGGTCAACCTGACACCAACTCTCCCCACTTCCCTGCCCTCTCTTCCCCCTGCACTGGCTGTTTACAGCACAGGCTGTGCAGCACACACAAAGGTTCGCTGCTTCCTCACTTGAAGACTTTTCATTTTCTTCCTCTTGGCCAGATTCCCAGTGATGCAATGCAGTTCTCTAGGGGGAAGCAGACTGGCTCAGGAGCGATAAGGGGCCAATTTCTACACATGTGTCATTTCATGGGCAAGCTGCCACAGTCTGTGTGCAAACAGCAGTAATAATGTCCAGCCCCTAGGACGAGCAGTTTGCTAGGTGGGAGGGGTGGAGATGGAAAGGATATGTGGTTCAGGCATCTATGACTCTGACTTATGAGGGGGGACCCTGTGCATCTTCTTACCTTCTTTCAGGGTCATGGAGACAGCAGCTGGTTGCCTATGGAAGGCATAGAGGTTCACGAATAGGGGCTTTGATGGCTTCGGGGGAGGTGGACCGAGGGTCTCAATGGAAGGCAGTGGCTTTGTTTTGGGAAGCTGGCAATGCCTGCTCTCTGGCTTTTCTGTGTACAAATAGGAAAACATGTAGGGTGTTATTTACATTTGTTAGGTAAAACCAACTAGCTTGCTGGCCTCTTGACTAGTCTCTCTGCAGCTGTGAGAACACTCTGACCCCATCACACACCTGCTTACGTCACTATCTTGTTGATCTTCAATGTGGCCCAGTCACTGATCTGCTATTTCAGCACACTTTGGATTCACATTTCCAGATTCTTTTCTCAGCAAGTGGCACTGTCTGGCTTCCCAACCTCCAGCACACACATCTTCCACTTAATCCGCTGGCTTCTCAGAGATTCACCACTGACTTTAAAAGCTCTCTACAAGTCTTTCATCTCTGAGACTTTTTTTGTTTGTTTGGGTTCTTTTTGTTTGTTTGTTTCATTTTGTTTTTTCAGGACAGGGTTTCTCTGTGTAGCCATGGCTGTCCTGGAACTCACTCTGTAGACCAGGCTGGTCTCGAACTCAGAAATCTGCCTGCCTCTGCCTCCCAAGTGCTGGGATTAAAGGCATGCACCACCACTGCCCGGCCTTCATCTCTGAGACTTTGTGTATGCTCCTCCAGACTGTGGGATGCTGATTTCTTTCACATTAATTTCCACTTCTTACTTTAAGTAAGTAAGCTCCAGTGACAGCGTCCCTACAACAGTGTTGAGTTTTCCAGGAATCATGGGTAGGACCAACAACCCTCTAGTCTGCATACTGTACTGTATTGCTCAGGTTGCTCCATGTATGAAGGGGAAAACCCAAAAATCTACTTAGTACGTGATTGGTGGTTAGCGGGCTTCTATAGGACTCTGTGACACTGTTGTCCTAGCTTGAAGCACAGGGCCTATGTTAGAGGGCAAGGACTCTGATCACTCACTGAAAAGACTCCTCAAGGACTGGCTGAGCAAACAGCATAGGACTATAAAGCAGATCTCTGAATTGATCTAGAAATTAATTGCTGAATTTCCAGGGCTCTGGCTTCAAGGGTCTTAGAATATCTGAGTTCAGTGTCTTTGAATTTTCTAAACAGTCCCGATAGTGTGTATTTCTGCTTTCTGTATTCACGAATACACTTCCAACATTCTGTTATTATATGTGAAAATCATGTGTGATTTCTCATGGCAGAAAAGGACACAAAGTTTTTTTATAAATAGGGCATCTTCATTCTTGGTTAACACAACACAGTAGTTGTCTATGTAGGCCATCCCTGCTAAGACTAAACAAGTAGACTGGATTGTGCATGTGCCTCTGGGAAAGAAGGTCCTGTCCTTTACAAGCTGAGATGGAAGGGATGGAATGCTTCCTCTTGCCCTTCCACTAGAAGCCATTTCTCCAGAAGTTCACAGCCAAAATATCTTCTCTTTAGGAGTCAACTGTAAGTTTTTTGTAATGTTGGGAATTTTAGTCTTACTCACACCAAGGAGAGGACACAGTGAAAATGAAATATCACTTACTAACTAGATTCTTGGTCTCTCCCAACCCCCAGCATTGTGTTAAGCTAATTTACATGTCTATCTCATTAAACTCTCTCCATAGCTTTCTCTGGAGATGACCCACTCTTTGTTTTCCCCATAAACCTTTCTTTTTATTCATCTCGTTTCCTATTCTTCTTCTGTACCTATTTTACTATAGTCCAGGCATTATTGTAGGAGTTAGAGTTAGAACTAAGAACAGAAACAAATATAGTTCCTCTTCAGGAATCCTCATTGTCATTAGAGGAGATTAATAATAAAGAAGGAACAAACAAAGAAGAGAATTCTGGAGGTCTCCCTGGCATGTGAGCTAGGGGACAAGAAGTCAGAGATGCAAGGACTAACTGCAAAGGCATTGTTAAATTATAGTAAGTACTTTAGTTTCCATTGTAAGAAAAAGGAAAAGCCATAGGATTGTTTGTAGCTGATTCATTATCCATCAAGCCATCGGTCCATACATCCACCCACCCATCCATCTACCCACCCGCCCTCCCATCCATCCATCTAATCACTAAATATTTGTTGAAGACTTCATTAACCTGGTCTTGTTTTGCAGGGGGGTGGGTAGGGGTGGGGGACAGACACAAGGTGGTAAAGAAGGTAAGTTGTATCCTCTGAAAATCTCCTTCTTATAAAGGCAGACAAGTGTATGACAGTTTCCTGGGCAGAGGTTGAGTAACCTGAGAAAAACCAAAGAACTGCCGGAAGCCTGAGGGTAACAGGAACAGCAGAGATGATTTAAACAGCATCCGTCCGTTCAGAGCAGGGGACACTACAACAGAGACTACAAAGGAAGGAGACATCACCTGGCCATCTTGAAGCTGGTAGGAGAATTTTCCTGACAGATGACTGACAGTGCTCAGACCTGGGGTGGAGCCAATGTCTCATATCTTAAGACTGAGCAGGCAAGGATAAGAGACGAGAGGGACAGAGAAGCAGTCAAGCACCGCTATGGGAGGCACTGTGGGAAGGTTGTGCAGATTTTGAGCAGCAGTGTGATGATGTGGTCTGATTCATGTTATTTTAGAGGATCACCATGTCTGTGGGGAGGAACACAGAATACAAGGGGTCAAACCTGTGAAAGAGGTGAGACCAGTTAGCAATGGCCCCCATAAGAAAGGCGCGGTAGAGACTATGGCCCAGGGCAGATACAGAAGTTGAAGGGTTCTGAACATACTTTAAGGTAGAGTCAAAGAGCCAGTTGATGCAAAGGATGCAAAGAATAAGGACAGAAGACTGGATTATCCCTTTTAGGTTACTACCCTGAAAAAAAAAAAAGATGAATTCTGTGCTGTTTTCCACACAGAGAAGGCTGGTGATGAATTTCATTCATGGAACATACTAAGCTTTAAGAAGCTTATAAATCACCCATGCTCATACAGCTTGTGGCAGGTAGAGCTGGGCTTCAAGTCCAGGTTCAGCCAAATTCTGCCACAGTATAATTCAGAATTAAATGCTTATTCAAACCCCAGACTCCACTTTGACAGACTGACCACAGCCAAGCTCCGTTTCTAATGCACAGGCCGCATAGACTTCAAGTCTGCAGGCTTGGAATGAGAATGGTCTCGCTCCCAGTCCCAAGGAGCCTCGGTTTCTTACCTGGAACCAGGCTGTCAAGTTCATACTCATAAACAGGCTGGCACGGGCTGCTCCTGTGGCTCCCCTGGGTGCTGGGGCTTTCTGTGGTCTTCCTGCTGTGTGGAGGAAGTGATGAATCAGAGGCTTTGGAGATCCCGGGCAACTTTCTCTGGGCCATCAAATGGCTCTGGGGAGGAAGGGTCTGGGCTCCTGATGTCTTCAGGCTCTTCTCTGGTTTTCCCTGAGCAAGCCCCATGGTTTTCTGCCCTTCCAGATGGAAGGTCTTAATGGCACCGTTGGTAAGGAGTGGAGGTGGGGACATTTCACTCTTCTGAGATGACACTTTTTCCCAGTTCCAAAGTTTGTATCTAAAGCTGCTGAAGGTCATTCCTTTCTCCTTGTCGGATATCTCAGCTCTTGATGTACTCACATCCAATAGCATGGCAGCTTTCTGGAAATTTCTTTCAGGATACACAGTAGATTTTTCTGGAATTCCCAAGGAACTTGAACTCTTCTGAATTTCATCTCTCTGAGCAGACTTCAATTTCTCATTTGTAAGAGGCTGGGATACTCCAGTGGAAGAATAAGATAGGGTTTGATAGTGGTGCGATGAGTAGCACTTCCTATTTGCCAGATCCTGAGCTGGCTGTGTGGATCCTCTATCATCCTTTCGAGAAACACCAGCTGGAGATTTAATTGGTCCTGGAAGAGGTGAGGCATTGAGCTTTTGAAATTTGGCTTGAAGTTCCTTGAAGTTTCTTACCCCTTCCTAAAGCACAAAGAAGAACAAAAGAGTCTAGTTACCCTGGGGAAACATTCAGCATGACCAGTAGGGTTCATTGTACACGATAAATGTCTCCAGTGGCTTATGTGATAGCATTGCTCACCCGGTGAGCCACGTTAGCCTATATTACTGCTGTCTATGTCAGATGAGCATAACGATTTCTCTCTCTCTTAAATTTGGCTATATTGGATGTTCTCATGGCATGAGAGGACCAAGTAGAGATAATAATAGGGATTTATCATAAACCTTTTGGGTGTTTTGTTAAGATAGGATCTCACTATGCAGCCTTGCTGGCCTGAAACTCTATGTGAACCAGGATCACAGAGATCCACTCGCCTCTGCCTCCAGAGTGCTAGGATTAAAAGTGCGCACCACTACGTCTAGCTGATAAGCCTTTGGATGGCTTCTTTCTTCAAAAAAAAAAAAAAAAATTAGTTAAAATCTGCTTTGGCATAGAACAACTGTCTTCATAATATAGTCTCTGTTTGCTCAAAAGATAATGAAATTTTATCTCCACATAAAACAATTAAAAGATGACTAGTCTTACACCAAATGAGTGGTTTAAAATTGACCTGGAGACCTTGGCCTGCTCGCCATCCTGGCCTACTTGTACACTCCCATCTCCATGTCAAGTTGCCTTTCACTTCCTGATTGATTTCAAGCTCATTCTCCATCGAGATTGCCTCTTGGAAGACCAGGGTGGACCATCTGCTTCACTGCTTCCTTGAAGCCCTTATCTCTCTTTATAACTTGGCTGTTGAAATCTCGTACTGTGTTAAGACAAATTTGAGAAGGTTTACGTCCAAGTTTCAACTTAGCCTTTTCTCATCCAGGCAAATACTATGTGCGACCTTATCTTAACGTCACATCTAGTTGTTTAATGCTACAAACACTAGAAGGATTGGGGTCACTATACAGAAAATGTCCAGTACAGGGCCGGACACGTAGTAGGGCTGTGATAAATAAACGCTACAAGAGGCTAGATTGATACTCTTGTGTTAGTGGTTCCCTTTGGAGAACAGGTCAAACTGAGCAAATGAGAAGCTGCTTTACTGCTTGGGAATGGTGTGGCCCAGGTTTAGGGCAGAGAGAAGGTCAGGGATAGTGAGGGAGTGTCTAGGACTATATAGCGGGCTGGGCATTCATCTAGCCAAATAGGCTTGATGCTTTTTCTACTATTCCCATCTCCTTCTCTTAAAGCTCATTTATTTTTGTAAATGTATCCTGGCATCTTCTGCCTGCATGGGAGGTAGGAGGGCATTTAATGGAATCATTTTAAAAAGTAAAAGTCATTATCCTCTCCTGATCATATTTCGTTTTTTTTTCTTTTCTTTCTGTTTTTCTCTTTCCTCCTTCCCTCCTTCCGTCCCACCACCCTCCCTTCACCCTCCCTTCCTTTTTTTTTCTTCTGTGAACCTTACATACCTTATTTTTTACAATAGGTAATTCTTTTTAACTTTTATTGCATTATGACAAGAAAAGTTACATGATTTCAATTTATCTGAATTTGTTAACATTTAAAAACATGTTTTAAGTAAATAGAATTAAATCACATTCTTGTTTCCCTTTTGTACCCCAACTCCTCCCAGAGACCCCCCTTCAATATCTACAATATCTTTTTTTGTCATATTCCTTAAAATTTATAATATATTATAACAATAACAATAAGTATTATAAAAGCTGTTTGATATAAAACAACAATCAATTTAACAGTCTTATGTAGATGTTCATCTACAGCAATAGTGAAAATACATTTTCTCAATATAAATTTTAAATAACTCCAAACATATTAACTGTATATTTCAAAATAATACATCACTACTGGTATTTTCTTAAATGAACATAAATATATAAAGTCTTTTTGTTTGTCTTGTATTTAGTAGAGTTGCACGCACACAGGTCATTGCCATGGCAGTGCCTTTGGATTTTGCCAGCTGCGGGACCTCTGTGTGACCTTTCCTCACCATGTTTACAGTTGACTCACACCTGCCCTCCCTCTGAGGGTTTAGGAAGGGAGGGACATTGACAAGCAGCAGGAGGCAGGTGGCTACAAGCTGAATTTCATGCTATATGCATTGTGGCTTTCTTTTCTCTAGCTCGCACTACACACCTCCATCCCAGCACTTGCTTATAGATCTTTCTCCAAATCTCCCATGGTCCATTTCTTATACTTTAGTCAACAGACTAGCTAAATCATCTATGTGTCCTCTCTCCTTATGTGGCAGAAGCCTGTACTAGGAGTGAAGTCGGGGATCCCAAGTGTGATGTCTCAGGCTAGCCCTTCTCCAGCCAGGTACCTTATAAAATCCTTTTTATGGCTCTTACCTATTTTCCCTACTATAGAGCAGTACTTATTCAGGTGAGACAGAAGGATCAGGAGTTCAGGGCCAGTCTGGCTACGCAAGGAGACCCGTTTTCAAAAATAGTATAGGTGGGGGTGGGGGGGAAGTGGGTAGGATAGACATGTACTTCTCAATAGTACAGGATCAAATAAGATAGCAGATGTATACACACTTCATGCTAAATATTTTTTAACATAAAATGCATAATCTTAGCTACTGAAAAATTTCAATTTAGTACCATGAGAAAGATTGTCACTGTTGTACGTACAACCAATTTCCAGTACTTGTCATCTTACAAAATGAGATTCTATATCCCTCAAACAGTAGCTCCATGCTCCCTTCCCACATCACTTTCTGACTCTGAGTCTAACTCTTCTGGGTATTTAAACAAATGGAAAAAACATGTAGCATTTGTCTCGTTATTTAACTTAGTACAGTGAATGACTGGCTATTTAACTTAGTATGGTTCCCTTCAGGTTTAGCCATGATGTAGTGTTAGCATTTCCTTTCTTCCGGTCAAGAAAGCTGGCTCACACTGGGTGGGTCTAAGCAGGAGGATCCTCTCTCAAGGCTAGCCAGGGTCATATATGTAGGTTCTTTGCATATTTTAGTTACTGGGTATTAGAATTCTATAAAACTCTGTGTGCAAACATGGTTTTGATGTCCTATTTTCAATTCTCATGGGTATGTTACCAGATGTTGAATTGCTGGATCATATGGCAATTCTGTTTTTAAGCTGTTAGAAACCTCTGTACTGGTTTCCATGGCAATCACATCATTTTACATTCCCACCAATGGTACACAAAGATTCTTATTTATCAACATACTCGCCAGCTCTTCTTTTTTTGTATCGGCCATCCAAATGGATGTGAACTAGCCAGTGGTTAATGGTTTTGCAGTAATGTAATAATTTTTTCTTTACTATCTAGAGCCATGTGAACTAAAAAACTATTACTTGGTAGAATATAATCTCTATAGAAATGATTTTTCAAAAAATAGGAAACATAATTGTGCATTTGATAACCTTTAAGCCAAGGGCCTGTGCAAAGATCACTACTTCAGGGCGGAGCAAACCTGATTATGTTTGGCTCACTTCCTCTTTCAATAAATGTCCATTATGCGTCTACTATGTGGATGAGATATGGTTTTCAACACTGAAAGGCTCTTCTTCTCTTGGATATTGTAGTCTAATATTAGGGAGACATAGCCTATAAGTAAACATACAAGAAAAGCTTAGAGGCAGAAGCTAGATGGAGAACAGGGTAGGCACAATGCAATGGGTAGCATCATGTCTGATCTACAAAGGTACCACAGAGAGGTCACTGTTTCACTCAGCCATGTACCAGAGCTCGACCTTGTTGGTCCCCCCAAAGCCTCTTCCAGCACTGCCATTTCTTCATCCTGGTATGCATGGGAAACAGGTGTGATTTGGGCTTTACAGTTTATCACCCTCTGAGAATTTAGAGTTAAGGGCATGAGGTACCATCATGGGGATGGCCTGGGAACTGACAGTGGGTTAAAGCTGGTCAAAACCACAGTCCATTTTTATGGGTCCCACATCCTCATAATCTTGTCTTCTTCAGCAAGTGTTCTCCGTCTTCTTGCTCTTGCTACTGCCTCAAAGCCTTTCTCATTATTTTGAAATGACTTCTTTGTGGTCTCTTTGCTTTGGCTCTGGGCTCTTCTAATCCTTCATTTACCCAGCTGTTAGACAAATCTGTTTAACAACACAAATCTGATCGTGTAAGTCCCTCACATGCTGAAAATCCTTCAAATTGGCTTTCTCAAGCTCTCAGACCAGCTCGAGTGCATTTTCCAATCAACTAAGGCTCCCCTAAGCCCAATCCTGTTAGTCTGACATCACTGCGGACCCTCCCCAGCAGGCTGCCCAGCTTCTCACCAAACCGAATTGCTGCTCAATAAAAGTGTGGTGAATTGATGGTGATTTACAAGCCTTTCAGAATCTAGATGATACAGACACAATGTCTTACTTATCTTGGCCTCGTCCAGTGGGTCACAAAGTCTGTGGTGAATAGATGAACCCGAGAACACACACTTGGAAAGGTGAGCAGGACCATAAGATGCGTGAATGGGAACTGTAGACTTTTAAAGTTTCTTTGCACCATCTTTGTGAGGTCAGCTTTGAACACTCACAGGGACAATCAGTCCCCTCTAATGTCAGCAGATCGAACTGAAAATAGCTTTGGAAACAATCCTGGGTACTTCTGCTCTGGATGGACCAGGAGAGCCACAAAAGCTTCATTTGGGAAGCACATCGCAAAGCCATGCCTGAGCTATTGTGGGAACAATCAAAGATGAAAGGTGTAGTGTCCCCTAAACAGAACAGGCTTATCTCCAGTATGGAAAGGAAGGGCAACCGGACACCATAAACAAAGTAAGTGCCACTTCAGAAGGGTGAGGCAGCCAGGGTCAAACACTTCTAAGGCCATCTCCCTGCATGTGATGTTATGATGTCTCCATTTAGCCAAACTCAGAGAACAACAAGTGTCTCTCATTCACTTTTTAGTTTATAGAATCACTAAGAGTTAATGGTAATGATAACACAAGAGGCAAACACATCTCCTACATGTCGCCAATGCACACACTGATCTGAGTACCTGTTCACCTCTGTTAGATTCCCAGGTGCAGACAGATGATACCAAGTGCAGAAAGCCTAAATGCATCCCCCCAGGTCACAGAAGGTCAAACCAGGAATTTGATTCATGCAGCCTGGCTTTGGGGTTCTCATTCACCCTTGAGTCTATCAGTGCAAGGGCTTCTGTGCACCTTTCACAGGACCCTTTTGACAGGCATGAGATCTGTTCTCTTGAGCCTCACCATGAACTCTCATGCATAGAGTCTTGATGAATCTCTCGAAGCCCCACCAAGCAGGTCTGGCTATTGTGCCATTTTATAGATAAGCTAATGTGTGGAGAGGGGTTAAATAACTCATATTTATATAGATTAGTGGTTCTCAACCTTCCTAAGGCTGCGACCCTTTAATACAGTTCCTCATGATGTGGTGACCCCAAGCATAAAATTATTTTCATTTCTATTTTATAACTGTGATTTTGATACTATTATGAATCGTTATGTAAATAACTGATGAGAAGAATATCAGATATGCAAGCTCTGTGAAAAGGTCATTCGGCCCCCAAAGGAGCCACAGCCTATAGGTTGAGAACCACTGACAGAGAACACTACACAGGGATTCGAACCGTATTCTGCAGAATCCCAGGACTGCTTTTAACCACTCTGCTAAATGTACGTTGACATTTTGCACTGGTTTATAATTCTTTTTTGTTTTGTTTTGTTTTGTTTATAATTCTTTTCCCGTCTCACAGAAGTCCCATAATTAACTCTATGGTAATCACAGCCCAGCCAGACGGTTCGGCAAATAGAGTGGCTTCCTGAGCAAACCCAAAGACTAGAGTTTGATTCCCCAGAACCCATTGCAGAAGGAAAGAACTGGACCCCTGAAAAGCATCATGTGACCATGCTCTCGCTGTGGAGCACGCATGCCTGACTTCTCACACACACCAAACTACACATGAGTGATTACAATAAATAAAACAAACTAAACTAGAAATTATCTAATAGTTATTTTATGGAAACAATTTAAAATTCCAGGAAACCCACCTTTTAAAAAACAAACAAACAAACAAAATAAATAACCTTTTAGCTGAGCAGTGGTGCCACACACCTTTAATCTCAGCACTTGGGAGGCAGAGGGAGACAGATCTCTGAGTTCAAGGCCAGCCTGGTCTACAGATTTGAGTTCCAGGACAGACAAGTCTACGCAGAGAAATCCTGTCACAACAACAACAAAAACAACAAAACAAAGAAATAAAAACCTTTTAAAATTTATGTTTTATGCATATGAGTGTTTTGCTTGCATATCCGGATGTTCACTGTGTGCATGCCTGGGCCTGAAGAGGTCAGGAAACACTGTTGGATCCTCTGCATCTGGAGGTGTGGTTGTAAACTGCCCTGTGGGTGCTGGGACCTGAATCCTGTTTGCTGCACATGCAGCTGGTGCTCTTAACCACTGACCCACCTCTCTAGCCCTCAGAAAACCAATCTTCACTTGCTTTTTTGTTGTTTATATTGGTAGTAAGACAACATTTTTCTTAACAAAATTGAAAAAAATTCTAAATTTTATAATAAATGACATAGCAAATATGCCCATGCCCCCTTGGGTTTTCAAAGTAGCTCTGATTTGATGCAATTTTCAAAATAAAAAAGTACGAAACTAAACTCAATAAGAAAATGTAACTAGGTGGTGTAAATTTGCAAATGGGACAAGTCTGGTGTCAAACCATACATCTCTCTCTCTGAAGTTTACACATGTGGGGTGGAGGCCACATGTCTTTGCTGGGCACAGTGTATTTACTCTAGATGTCTCTCCATGATGCCTAAATCATATCACATCACAGCTCCACAGGAGAAAGAACTCTATAGGTTCTCAATGAGTTAGCAGTGACTTCATGTGTGAACGCTGACATAAAAAAAAATATATGGGTGGGCTAGGTTTCCCAAACTCCACAAGTTTCTGAGTTTCTATACAATACTGAGTATTACTGTTCACTACAGGGCAACATCAATGACAAAGGTTTATCATGAACCTGAAATCGTCCCTCTTGGCAAGCAAATGCAAGAGCCCTTAAACAGGCAAGCTAAAAATCCAAGGCACAGGGAAGGCTGCAGAAGCCAAGAAATTGTGCTCTAGTAAAAGGGTTAGTCAGAGCCGGATGCTAGCTAACACGGAAAGAAGGAAACATCTTCAAAGTAGCATGTAGATAGTCACCGGCCATGAATACAGGCTCCACCACTCCGCGAGCTGGATAGTGGGAAGACCGCCTGCATTCCTGGCACCAGGGATTAACACCTAAGGTCACTAGGAAAGGCTAAAAACAGCACAGAGCCATCTGATGCTCCCTCATCTGCCCTGGGAACAGGTTCAGCTTGAAAGTTAAAACCCCTGCCATGGGTATAAGGGCCGACAAGTGTGTCCTGTGTCCTCAGATAGCCGCATCCTAAGAAGTGCTCCCCATAGGCTTTAGGGAAGGAATCTAGAACTTCTGGAGTATGCAGACAAGAAGGCAACTCCCTGTGTCCAGGATGGCCACGTGCCTCCAGGCACTCATCTGGGTCAGTTCTGCTTGCTTATCACCTTCGAACTTATCTCAACTGCCCACTGGCTCTCCCAGACTTTCCATTTTTCTACAGTGCAGGAGCTCTATTCATCTCTGTTATCTTCAGCTGATAGCTGGGCCAGCTAAGCAGAGCAACCCTAAACATTCAGTGGCTGTTCGTTCAGTGAAGGCAGTTATGGAAACAGCCACCTAACCACAAGGCTGAATGTTTTGTCAATAAATATGCAGTGGCATCACGGATCAGTTTGGGGCCCTGGGATGGCTCATTGGGTACAAGTCTGATTGCCTGAGTTCAACCTGCCGAACTAAGAAAGACAGGTGTGGTGCTTGAATCCACAATCACAGCACTCCCCAGCAAGGCAGGAGACAATCCTCCAAAGTAGCTAGCATGGAGTTTGCCAACTGACAGAATTAGAAGGCGGGGAGAACAGACTCCTGTGAGTTGTCTTCTGCCCCCTCCCCCGCCTCCGCGCACACATACACACACATAGACACACATACACACACACACACAGGACTAAGTATGAAGTGTTTTCACTGGAGGGGAGGCTCTGAAGCTGTTCTGGGCAGATGGGACAGCATAAACAAAAGCAGGGGACATGCAGGTCCTTTATGTTTTCAAGGGAGGCAGATCAGAGCAACCAGAACACTGCAGAGGTGATGGAAGAAGAAAGCCATGCTCACCCAGGGTCCTCCGAGCCTTGGAGGAAGACAGGATCTTGGCGGCTTTTGCAGGGCAATAAGAAAGAGAAAGTGTTTTGATGCAAACTCTTTCAGAGCACAGAGATGACAATGAATGCTTAGTCTCTATCTACAGACTTTTCTTTGAGAAAGCCTTTCTGTTCATCCACTAGAAGTCAGAAAAACACTGGTAGTGGAATTCGAAGGTCCTAATTAGTATTTTCATAGCAATATAAATAATCATCTTTTCAGTGCCCCTCATCGAACCCTGTCCATCCAGGTCTTACGAGTCACAGAACCTGCTTCGTTTTTCTCTCTGTGTCTTGGGAAGTTGCTGGGAATCCTGCCTTAGTTAGGGTTTCTACTGTAGCAGCATGCTAGATGCTCAGGCCTGCTACTGTTTCCCTAGGAAAACAATGAGTGCTCACCTAAGGTACCACATGATACGCATTGACCAGACACTGTCTTGGGATGATTCAGGTAGGTTTCTGATAACAAGACAGTTATGACAAATTAGTCATCTTAAAAGCATGCTGCACTTGAGAGTTGTGGGCGAGGCATGATGGGTGAGTTCCTATCCATTTCCCAGGAAATTCTTCAAGGCTAGAGAAGGAGAATGAGGCAATCAGGCTGTACCAGGTACAAAAAATGGCAGCTATAGCTATAGATAATCCATTCCTAGCAGATA
The DNA here is from genome assembly GCF_008632895.1 of Mastomys coucha. Taxonomy (NCBI): domain Eukaryota; kingdom Metazoa; phylum Chordata; class Mammalia; order Rodentia; family Muridae; genus Mastomys; species Mastomys coucha. The sequence goes on along the minus strand of NW_022196900.1, from coordinate 64,167,743 downwards.
GTCCAGTGGGCCATCGGCTTCAGCAATATTTTTGCAATTATTTTCTCACTGGCAATTAGTTTCACTCAAACAACTTTTCAATGACTCAATGGCTCTAAAATACATTTCCATGGCAAATTTTCACTCTCCTCAAAAGCTGTCATTTCTCTCTGAACCATTAATCAGACAATATGCTGTGTTAGCTAGGGTTTCTATTGCCAGGATGAAACACCATGACCAAAAGCAACTTGCAGAGGGTTTCTCTCACTTCTAGATTACAGTGCATTATCAAAGGAAATCAGACAGGGATTCAAACATGGCAGTGGCAGAAAGCTGCAGGCAGAAGCTGATGCAGAGGCCATGGAGGAGTGCTGCTTACTGGCTTGCTCCTCGTGGCTTGATCAGTCTGCTTTCTTATACCACTCTGGGCCACCAGCCCAGGGGATGTATACCACCCACAGTGTACTGGGCCCTCCAACAACAATCGGTAATTTTAAAAAGGCCCTACAAGCCTGCCTACAGCTTGCTCTGATGGAGGCGTGTTTTCAACTAAGGCACCTTGTGTCAAGTTGACATGAAGTCAGCCAGCACAGATGCTGACTTCCTCAGCTCCTGGATCTCAAGCCACTGTTACGTGTCCTTTTTTCCTCCCACCCTCCCCTCCTACTGAGTCTCTAATCCAAGAGTTTACATAATGTAGACAAGTATTCTAACACCGAGTCCCTGCAATTCATCTCTTTTTTTCTGTGATCACATACACCTGCTGTGCTTCATGGATAAGGACCATGATTTCCTTCATCCTCTTAGCCTGTGCTTCACCTCTTAGATGAAATGTATGGGCTGCCTTTGCTAGACACCCACTGCTCACATCCTCCTTATTTCTTTCACACGCAGCTCAGAATTCCCATGAGCCTGTTATTACTACCCCTCAAAGTCTTTTTCACTCCTGAGACCTCTTCTGGCAATGGCTCTTGGTCTTGGATATGTCTCGTCATGGTCCTAGGGGCCTCTAAACATGCCCCCACTGAACAGAATATCTGTATGTCCATAGTGCTTTGTGTATGGCCATCTCAGCCTCTCATCCAACAACACATCTGGATGCAGAGCTCTCTGGCTGCCATTCTCTTCCAGTCTTATTCACCATCACTTCCTGTGTCCCACTATAATGACTCAAGTGAATATACATTGCTTTTCCTGGATTCCGTGAGCTCCTTGGTGGCAGGTAGAGATGTACTCTCATTTTCGCAGAGCCTGTGGGTTCTCCACGAGTGGCTCCAAGTGCTCAATAAATATTTACCAAAGCAACCCAGAACAAAATAAATGAGCAGATTTCAGATAGTGGCCCAGAGGGGATTCTCATTTCAAAAGGGGCTTTCTCAGAGAACTACCAATTAATTTGCTGCCAACAGTGCTTCCAAATTGCTCTTCTAATCATGGTACTTCCTTATTAAAATCCTTCAGGAGTCCCCCATGGCCTGATGCTAAGTTACACATTCCAGAGCTGCACACACAAGGCCCTGACTGCCTTCACCTCCATCTTTCCCTAGGACTTCCTACTCCATTAGACTCACCCCCTGCCAGCTCTCTGCCCCCTTGCTCCACGCCCCCACCCCGCCCCCGGCCCCAAGACAACCAAGTTGTCTATGTGCATTTGTCCACAGTGGGCCTCTGCCTGGAATACTTCTCCATACTTATTCCTGGGCTCAAATTCATCATCATTTGACACAGAGCTGAGGTGTCAGTTCCCAGAAGTGTCTTCTAGCTCCGGGGTAGGGCAAAGCATGCTTGACCCCTGCTGTCACAGCAGCCTCTGCTCACCCGTTTGTTTCCAGTTTCCGAGTTCTATCACAGTCATCTATCTGTACAAGTGTCTGCTCTGACCTCACTCTAGTTCACACTCTGTAGAGGCTGGGAGCACCTTTTTTTTTTTTTTCCAGCTCCTGTTTCTGTCACTGTGCTTAAGCATTCTGAGACTGTACAGATGACACATGTCCTTTTAATTATGCATTTATGCATGTGGGGACTGAGAACAATTAGGCTCCATTCTGGACAGGTAAAGGGTGCTCTGGATTCCTAGTCCGTTACATTTGTTTATGTTACCGTCTCTCCGGGTGTGTGTAGCAATAAGTCTCTGCTGCGAGTTTCTGTAGTTCCACCAACAGGCTGCTAAGATAAGGACAGAGCTGAGGATCAAAGCTTTCTGAAGATTTTTCAGGTCACAAATGAGCACGGGAGCCAAGGTCTGAAGCCAGCAACAACCTGAAGCCTGTGGGGTTTCGGCAAGAACGCTGCTATGCTCGTGCGGCACATCTTTTCCCTAATGGTAAAGTCTGCTATTTTTCCTGAGCACCCAAGGCCTCATGGAATTGATACCCTCTCCCCTGCCCCAGCCCTTTCATTGTCTTGTGGAAAAGGCCACCTACTGTGACACTGACAGTACCCCAAGGTCACTGCTAGGACAGAGCTGCAGGAGGACAGGCAGGACAGGACAAACCTAACTGGGTTTGAGTACTAAGTGACTTCTCAGAGACAAGGAAGCTGTTGCCCTAAGGTAGTGGAAATCACAGTTATTTACCGGTTGTGCAGCAAGGAGAGAAAGCTGTAAAGGGCCTGAGGCCTAGAGAGCCCAGCAGGCAGAGATTCCTGGCCTGGGAGGATTAGTATGGAAGGCTGGAGTGTGAGGTGAGAAAAATGGGCATGGCTGTGACCCCCAGGTCTGCACACCATTAAAGGAACATGCAGCACATTTTCAGTGTCACGGTTCAAAAGGCCTTCAGAGACATAGTGAGAGCTGATAACAAGAAAGTGATATTTTGTGTATGTAGGCCCATGGGTTGACACTGTTGTATCCCTCAATCACTGTCTATTCAAGGTCTCTCACTGGCTTACCCCAGGCATCCCTTATCTCTGCCTTCTGGTTACCAAGGATCAGGTGCCAAGCCTGCCTGCTTCTCTGTGAATACTGGGGAATTTAAATTCCAGATTTTATAGCGGTGCAGCAAGCGTTTTATATGCTGAGCCATCTCCCCAGACCAAGAACCTGATATTTTCGAGCCACCAGAGCCCCTCCTCAAGGCACAGGCTGTAGAGGACCAAGTAGGATGGCTTGCCAAGCAAACCATAGCGTGCTGCAGACACAGGAAGTCAGCCTGGCAGTGGGTAGTTCAGCATTGCTTCCAGACATCAAAATGTTGCTGAGCAGTGGCCCTGTGTTGGTGTTGAGGATCTCGGAGGAAAATTTGGACTATGTGCCTCTGAGGCCAGTTTCAAACTGAAGCCCCCAGCAAGGCAGCCTAGGTTTTAATTATATCAGCAGACACGGGATGGGGCCTTAAATCAGAATTTACAATCTGTGCAAATGTGCCACAGCCTGCCAACTGCCCAGCTACTGGCCATTCTTCATTATCTGGTATGGGAGCTTAGAGGGCAAGAATGGAGTTTCTGGGCCAACGGGATGCTTTAGGTAAAACCCCTTGCTAGATCCTCAGACTCCACAGTGGAAGCAAACAACCAAATCCCTCTTGAGAGCTGCCTTTCAACGTGTGTGTATCTTCATACACAGATACACAATGTAGGAGGAGGAGGAAGGGAGTAGGGAGAGAAGAGGAGGAAAAAGAGGGGGAGGAGGGGCTGAAGGGTGAGGAAGGAGGGGATGAAGGGTGAGGAAGGAGGGTAAAGGGGGAGGAGGAGGAGGAGGAGAAGGAGGAGGAGGAGGAGGAGAAGGAGGAGGAGGAGGAGGAGGAGGAGGAAGAGGAAGAGGAGGGAAAGGAGGCTTCTGTAGAAACTGATTACTGGGAAGCTGGAAAGCTGGGAAAGAGGCCACAGAGCCTATTATTTGATGGGGCTCCCTGCATACCCTGATGTCCTCTCAGACAGAACAGCCAGTCACTCTCTACCAGGGTTATGACAGTTTTACATAAAGTGCAATTTAGCAAACACCTAAAGGAGAAGGGTTAAAGAGCTTTTCTGAGTCACTTTATTGCTTTGCTCTACATTGTACTATGTAAATGCTTCAGCCAATGGAGCCACTTAAATTTCTTAGATTGTTTTGTATATTGGAATCCCAGCCAAATGAAGAAGCTTTGAGAGAAATTAGACCCCATTCTAGCTTAGGGGTGTTAGTGTATTTTAAAGAAGGAACAAACAAGCTCCCCCCAGGTTTTCTGTCTACTCCACACCTCCTTTCTGCAATAATTTCAGAAAACTTGCTTTTAAGATATGAAGTGCCAGTCAGCCGTGCCCTGAATGTATCTCCTCCATTATCTGCTCCTCTTCATCCTCCTTGTCCCCTCCTCCTCCCCCTTCTCTTCCCCTCCTACTCTCCCTCCTCCCCCACTATAAAGCTGCCAACATTGGTGTATATAAGCTGCTGCTTTTTAGACACAACCTTTGAACTCCATAGCAATATGACATGGTATGTGTCACTACTGTCATTCTACAGTGTTAGGATCTGGCTTAGAGAGAGAACAATTTAGTCAAGGGTTAAAAATCCATGCTGTGGACCTGGGAAGTAGAAGGGCTTCTACTGGGAAGTAGAAACTCTTCTAGAGTTTGAATGTGTGCTTTCAAACTTCATGTGTCTGAAACTTAAGTACTGAATGTTTATATTAATGGGATTAGGGGTAGGGTTGATTAAGCCCTTGGATTGGATTGGGTTGGATGAAGTCGTGAGGGCATGGTCTCCTGGACTTTTGAAATGAGGATCTGAGACCCAAGCACTCAGGCTCTTATTTGCTATATTATAAAGCACTAAAAGGGCTCTTCACCAATGCGGAGATGGGGCCAGCCACGCTCTCACGCTCCCTGCCTCTAGAATCTAAGACATGATTTTCTCTTCTTAGAAATGTACTCAGCTTCATGTCATTTGTTATAGCCACACACACAATGATCCCAAATTCCAGATCTTTTCACTGTCTCCATATCACTATTGAGAGAAATGATATTCACTACCACTTTTTCAATATTATTTTGTTTACTCTGACTCTAAGTTGTCATGGGGGAGTAATCAACCCTATTTTACAAAAGAGGAAGCTATCAATGGAGGGGTCATGGCCCTTGCTTAAGATGGAAGAGCTGATGCATGGAAGACATCCTGAACACCACTCACAGTTCTTTTGCTACACACTAACACAGCCTCGGGTTTGACTTTGAACAGACAAGGAATACAAATGAAGGGTGTTTGAAAGTCCTTCCTCTGGGGCAAGGTCAGTCAATGAGAACTTGTGCTCAACAGTCTGTGCTGTTGTGTTCATGTACATTCTGCTACATCAAGTAGTCAAGCCACCTAATCAGCCTCAGGACTCCCTTCAGTTGAAGGAGCATCCAAGCCCTCAGAGTCCCATAGGAGAAACTCACAGTATCAGTAATGTTTGAATAATAATGACCCCCATAGGCTCCTAGATTCAAATGTTTGGTCAGGACAGATTGGCACTATTAGGAAGCATGACCTTGTTGGAGGAAGTGTGTCCCTAGGGGTGGACTTTGAGGTCTCAAAAGTTCAAGCCAAGTCATTGTCCCTTTCTCTTCCTGCTCCCTATTGATACAGGTGTAGAAGTCTCTGTTCCTTTCCAGTACCATGTCTGCCAGGGCACCATCATACTTCCCACCACGATGATAATGGACTAAACCTGTGGCCTGTAAGCCACCCCCAGTTAAATGTTTTCCTTTGCAAGAGTTGCTGTGGTCATGGTGTCTCTTCACAGCAATGGAAACTCTAGCTAATCCAAACAGTCCCCAATGAACACTCCTAGCACCAGCTCACCAGGTCCTTCACCTTTGGAGGTGGTCAACTATGTGGGACCAATACCATCTTCCATTCAGCTGTTTCCCAGGAAAGATGCATCCTTGGCCCTTTGGAGGACATCATGCACTGATGGCTTTAAAAAGAAACCCTATGCCATGCCAGAGCACTCCACTGTGGCCTTCCCCTCACTAAATGTGTGTGTTTTTATAGTTACTATACATCTTGCTTACCTGGTAAACCTCTCAAGGTGAGAGGTAGCGAATGCTCTGTGCTCTTGGGAGTCCCTCCCCTCCTTCAGCCATGCTCTTACTATGCAGTTACTGTGGTCCAATTTTCACCTTCCTTTCTAGGCTGAGAATTACTTTCAATAATAGCAGCAGGGCTAAGAGCACAGGTTTGAGGGTTGAAACACCTTAGGTTGGCATCCTGATGTGTGTTACCTTAACAAAGCTGTTTCAGTTCCGTTTTCTATCTTCTGACACATTAACTGGGGAACTAAGCACTGCCATCATGGACAATAATGTTGGCCTGGTACCTGGCACAAAGGAGGCCCTCAAGCAATGGTGTTGGGATAGACAGTTGCAAAGAGAGTGGTGATGGTGGTGATAATGCTGATCCACTCATGACTATGATGTGAATGCTGGCAGGGTGATCATCTGTGGCAAAAAACACAGATGAACAACACAAGTTAATCAGCCTGGTGTTTTCAGGTGGGATGATCATTTAACAGTTTTGATAGGAGGCATTTTACTTTCCAGTAACACAGACGATTCAGTCTTGGTCCTTCTTTTTCTGCACTCATCATACTCAATCCTCTTCCTCCTCTTCAATTTTAAATGTTCTAGTGGTAATATATATTTATTTATTTTATTAGCATTGAACAATATAAAGTAAACTTTGTCTCTAAGACAACTGTTAGCCTAGGAGCTAGAGCTCACATGACCACGGAAGTAACAAAATGGAGACCAAAGACAACTTATTAAGATATAACAATTACCACAGAACAAAACATAAAAATCCAAAGTGTTTCCTTTTAGTTTCCTAGCTTGAAGCACTCATGTTATTCTGGACTCTTAATACTTTGCTAATTGATTGATGTACAGTATTAATTTACCATGATATATGGATAAGAATCTATTTTGAAATCAAATTCCAATATAAGAATTCTCAACAACAATGCAATAATATATACAACCTAGTTCCAAAGGTCATAACACTTAGCCTACTGTATGATGTGGTTAAAAATAAATATATTCACAATTAAAAATGAATTGTGATCCATAGGAAAAAGGAGAGTGGTGTTTATTGATGATTCATTGGAAATATGTAGCAATTGTGTGGCAAGAATTTTCAGAGTATCATTTCTTGAAGATATGTTTTATAAAAAAGATTTTATTTTTATGTGTGTGTGTGTATGTGCAGGTGTATATACACACATGTCTGCTTAAAGATATCTGTGGAGACCAGAGGAGGGTTTTAGATCTCTTGGGATTATAGTTATAGATGGTTGTGAGCTACCATGTCAGTGCTGGGAACTAAACTTCAGTCTTCTGCAAGAGCAACAGATGGTCTTAACTGTTGAACCACCTCTCCATCCCATCTGATCTATAGTCTAGGTCAGAATTCTTTGATTATTTCTTTTAGTTTTTGAGATTATATCATTTCCTCTGTTTCTTTCCTCTTTCCCAAACCTCCCATATATCCTTCCTTACTCTCTTTCAAAGTCATGACCTTTTTTCATTACTTGTTGTTATATGTCCACATATATGCATACATACATATTCCTAAATACATCAATACAACCTGTTCAATCTCCATAATATTTCTTGTATGTTTGTCCTCAGGTTGACTATTTAGTATTGGGAAATGTGTGCCCTTATGTGCAATCCATGTGCTCTTCCCTGGGGAAGGCCAGTTCTCTGTTTGGGGGCATTCCTTAGTTGCCTATAGTTCTTTATTTAGGGTTGAAGGCTCATGGGCTCCTCCAACCCAGTCCAAATTAGCATATCTATTGTTGTCTTTGTTCATCTCATGTTTAGGCAATCATGTTGCTGATCCACATAGCTTAACAAACCCTGTGACTTTATTCTCTTTTCCTGTTTTCCTCTCTACTTCCAACTTATTCCAGGTCTGCTAATGGAGTTTACTCAGAACAGTGGTACCAGACCCCCACTCCCAAACTTTATTCTGCCCATTACTACTCTGCTTTGGGGGTCTCTCTTTAAGTTTTGTCAGCAAAAGGTGGGGAACAGTAAAGAGATCCCTGATGAGGAAAGAACCTGGTGAAGCCACCAGCTAGAGGTGGCCTTGAATTTTCTCATGGGTGCTGGGACAGATCTGGGACTTGGCTTAGAAAAACAGATTGAGGTCAACGGTCAGAATAAGGAGAGGGTGGAATGACACAGGCAATCTGCATAGCATGCATGGCTTTAAGAGTGATGGCTGGATTTTCTGTGCATTAAGAGACAAGATGAATGAATAAGACATTTAAAGTCACAGGATACTACACAAATAAAAATCACAGCCAATCATTTAGCTTTGAGAGAATAGAAGGCCTGAAGTGATAGCTTTCTGGTCTTGTGTAAGCATTGGCTCCTCAGGGGATCTGACTCCTTGGAGAGGTACCACTGGGGTAGTACCTTAGACTCTCAGTCTGTTCATCTTAGCAGTGCTTCTCAGTCTTCTTATTGCTGGACCTTTTAAAACAGTTCCCTTTAAAATACTGATCCCAAATGATAAAATTATTTTTGTTGATACTTCAGAACTGTTATGTTGCTAAAGTTATGAATCATAATGTAAATACCTGTGTTTTCCCCTGGTCTTTGGTAAGTCCCATGAAAGCATTGTTCAATCCCCAGGTTGAGAGCTGGTAATCTATAACAAGAGCTCTCTTCTGGTTTTGAAAGTTTGTGATAGGGATTAGAAACCCAAGGGTCTACCATGACACTAGAGTAAAAGTTAATAAGTTCATGTTAATTAGTTCTCATCAACTATGTCACAGCTTAAGGAAGCTAGCCAAAATATTTGTTGACCAATTAAAGATATATCTGTCTCTTTATTTTGGTAATACCTAAAATGGAAATAATTGTATTTATTCTTTTCCCTTACTAAGGTTCTTATAAATATCAAATCAAGTGAAGTAGGAAGATGTTTTGAATAGAATAGAATAGAATGCAACCCAGGTTAGAGGCATTCTCTTTAAATGTGTGCAATGCATGAGAGGATGGTCTGGGTAGAAAGAGCTGAGTGCCTAGACCTAGATTAGCTGAGACAGGAATAGCTAGCTGAGGACACTGGCGTCCAGAGCAGCACTCTACCTGTGAAAGCTCAAAACTAACTGTGAGCTGATGAGGGGATGAATAACGCCACTCAAGTCTAGTGAACAAGAGAGAGCTGAACACAGGACCCAAAACAATTCTGGGAAACTTTCAAATCTCAAAACCAGTCTCTTACCATGTGCTTATGGGCTCATGAACATTCCAGAGGAGAACAAAGTGAAGGAGAAAGACTTAGCAAATCCAGAATCTGCTATGGTCATCATCTGCCCCTGGCATTCTTCACCCAAGAGCCTATTCAGCCCTCAACAGAGGTGTTTAAGTCCCCATGGTTCTATGGAGTAGAGTCTCACTCCCTGCTATACACACAGCCTGTTCCTCAAGGCACTTTCTTTCCTGCTGCAGGTTCATGAGGTACACTGTCCTCTATGGCTACAATGTATTTCCCATGCCTGTCCTCCATTGCTGGAACTAAGGCATGCTGTCTGTCAAGCATATTGGCCACCACTTTTATCAGAGTAGCCATGGCTACTCCCAGGAGACCTCAAGATCTAGCCTGTTGGTTGTTGATGTTCTTTCACGGAAGAAGGGGTGGGGAAAGAGAGAAAGTGGATCCTCACTTGAGTTTCAGTTTCTTCCTCCCACACCCTCCTACCTATTGTATGTAATTCTGCCTTAATCACATAAGGTCTTGTAATTTCAGAAGGTGCTAGACTATACAGTGTGTAGAAGGTTAACCAAAGGGTGGACTCCATCAGTGCAGCTATTGGGACATCATCATTCATTCTGGACCAGATTCTGACAGAATGTCTGCTTTGGGTCACCTACATAAATGAGAGCCTCTCACTCATGCTCTGTAAGTGAACCCAATGAAGGCATTAGTTCCCCAAATTAGATTTGGTAGAATTATACTTTGTTTATTAATGCTCTAGAAGGTGAGTACAGGCAGATGTGTGTTTACTCCTAGTTAGAGAAAGCCCTCCTGCAATAGCTTGTCATTCTTTAGAGCCTGAGTCAGAAATGATCTCTCCTTCTCTGACTCACCAAGTGAGTCCAGTCACTTGAGTGTGGTATTATTGTCCCCACTGCAATGACATGATATTGCTGTTATATGTCTTCCTTATTAAACTCCAAAATGTTTGAAAAAGGCCTAAATGGTTTCATTTTATGGGCTCTTGGCACCCTGCTTACTAAATGAAAGATCTCTGGGATCACATAGAGTAAGTTTCAAGCCCTGGACTCATGACTAAGTTACTTTGTGGTCTCAGAATAACTATTTAAACTCATGAGACTTCAGTCTTTCTACTTGAGATGGGTACAATGGTCGCTGTCAGAATGTCGGTGATATAGTTACATTCTTCACAGAAAGGAGACAGTGCCAGGCTTCCAAACATACTTGTTATCATTGTAGTTGTCATTCTTACTGATCAAATAAAATTGTGGACAAGATAATAATAAGAAATAACTTCTGATTTTTTTTTTCAGAAAGAAATCACGAGAAATAAGTTGTGTAGGAAATAAATAGCTATTTGCCCATAAAAGCCCAAACAAAACAATAAAACAAACAATCAAAAAGGAATTGGATGAATACTCCAAAAACAACTTGTCAGGATAGGCTAGGAAAGAAGTAGGCTAAATAACACTCTCCATAGTACTTAAATAATACCTCCATAGCACCTAAAGATGCCCATGTCCTAACTCTGAGAACCTGTGAATCGGTTTTATTATGGTGTCTTACATGGTCAAGGAACTTTGGAAATGAGGTCTTGGCTCACCCAGGTGGGCTCAGCATACTTTTAGGGCCCTTATAGAACAGAGGTAAGAAATTCATTGTTTTAAAAGATGTAAGGCTGAAAGCCAACATCAGAGAGAAAAGAAGATGCCACCCTGCTGGCCTTGATGCCGGAGGAGCCACCAAAGAATGGCAGCAAGTGTTTTCTAAGATGAAAAAGGCAGGGAGACAAAGTCTTCTCATATTGACAGGAGTCACATAGCCCTGTGACCCCACCTGATACACCATTCATAGGAAAAGAATACTCATGCGATTTTGAAAATGGGGCAATCAGTGGTTAGTATAGGATAGGTTTTGTTATATTCAAGCAGACCCCAAATCTCACTGGCTTAACCCAAGGCTTTGCTCCTCCACTCCAGCTCTCTTTCTTCTACATGCCCAACATGTGTAAAAGGACTGTTCATTACACTCACTCAGAGATCCGCCACGCAGCATCTTACACCTCAGCACCTGGGGCAGGTTCAGAAGGGCAAAGAGACTCATAGCTACTTGCTGGTCACTTCTGCTCACATTCTATTGGCAGGCACTTGTCACATGACTCCATACAATTTAAAAAGCCGCTGGGAATTGTTAAGAGAGCAAAGGGGCGTCTGGTAAGTACTGAGCATTGTTGGCCATAGCACTAAAAAACTGACGTAGAGTAGCAAGACTTTCCCAGGAAAGGGGCTTTTAAAATGGCCAACTAGAGTTCAGGAAAGGTATGCCAACGAGATGAACACAGGCCAACATTGGACAAACTTGCTGAGTAAAGAGAAAAAATGAAGGAGGGAAGAGGAAAGCATGTTTAATGACCCTAAGGTCAGATGGATGTGAACATTCGCTCTGGATTTAACACGTGCTTGCCCAAAGCCACAAAGGCAGCTTATATAATAAAATTTCCTGCCTGGACATTTCACCAGTGGAAGCCTATGACCCTTAGTGTCCCTACTTACACTTAGGCCTACCAACTTGAAAACAGGCCTTTATGAGCCCCGCCAGATTCCACACCAAGAATGAGAGCTAATCTTGATTATCACCTTGATAGGATGCAGAGTCACCAAGGGAACTCTCCAGGTCTCTGAGGGATTATCTAGATTAAGTGAATTGAGGTAGGAAGACACACCCTATTCTAGTCTTATCTCTGTTGCTTTGATAAGCACTCTGACCAAAAACTACATAGGTGAGGCATCACTTTCCTTCAGTTTACAGGTTACAGGTCATCAGAAGGTCAGGGCAGGAATGCAAGCAGGAACTTGAAGCAGGAAACATGGAGAAACACTGTTTTTGGGCTCACTAGCAAGTCCATGATTAATTAGCTTCTTTATATAGCCCAAGACTGCCTGTCCTGACCATGCTCAGTGTCATCCACGTTGTGCTGGGCCATCCTACATCAATTAAAAATCCAGACAATTCTTCAATAGACATGTCCATAGGACAATCCTCTTTTCCTTAACTCATTGAGGAATCTAGACAGTTCCTCAATGGACTTCCTTCTCAGATGACTAGACTATGTCCAGTTGACAGTCAAAGCTAACCTGGATCTATAGTAAATGTGAGGGGCACCATTACATGCACTGTGGTCCTAGACCAAAACAGAGGGAGAATGAAAGCTGAATTCAAGTATTGGCTACTGTGTTTGATGCTGTTTAAGACACAATGTGACCAGCAGCCTCTTGCCCCACCTCCCCCCCCAACCCCTACCCTACCTCCATCTTGGACTGCATTCTATTCTCTGGAGATGTAAGCACAAAGACAAAAGACGCCTTCCTTTTAGCTACTTTTGTCAGGTATTTAGTCAAGGCAATGAGGTAAATAACAAATGATTCCAAGATGTAACAGAGTAGGAGCAAGCTGGAGCTAGGTCCTGCCCTCACTCTACCCCAGGTGTTTATCTAGTCTACACATCACTTCCTGCCATAATTCCCTTCTGTTTGTATCTTGTATCATAATTCACAAAACCCTTTCCTCGTTGATGTCCTCTGATCTCTACAACCATCTGTAAGGTGTGTCACATGTTATCAATTCCATTCAACAGAAGAGAAACTTAACCTCGAAAACCTTAAGCAGCCTGGCCGTGTGGCTGTGCTCTCTGGCTGAGGTTTATGCTCTTCCTGTCATACAGTTCCTTTGGATCCCTCCCCAGTCAACCCAAGTCAAGCACATCATTGCTGTGCCTCCTTCTGTGAGGCCTACAAGTTCTACCACACCAGAAAACCCAGGGGACACAGGTCTTTTATTACTAACAGCCAGTATTAAAGGAATAACATGTGTTAGGTAATACGCTAAGAGCTTTATATCTAAAGCTCAGTTTTCTTTTTCAAATATCGATGTGGCAAGCACCATCACTATGATGACATATTTTGTAGATAAAGCAAGTAAAGCATAAAGCAACGGAGCAGAGCCTCCAAGGGCAAGCAGCCAGGGGTAGATTTGTATCCAGTGAGTCCAACCCTACAGTCTGCATTTAAAAAAAAAGAAAAAGAAAAAAGTTTCCCATCTCTCCCCTTCTCCCCTCCCAACTCATGGCCTTGCACATGTTAGACAACTGTTTTGCCTCTAAGGGAGACCCTATCCCATTTTTAACTTTTCTCAGTGATGTGTCTACCACAACCAGGACATCGTATGGCTCTCTGGCCCTGTCTCACTCATTTGCTCCTTTAGGTTTCAGCTTAAACTCTTCTATTCTCAATTCCCTGTTTGATCAGGCATGGTCTTTAGTGTTTATCACTTTATTCACCACATCTGCTTTTCTGTTTCCCTGTAGACTGTGGGTACCTTCACTTAGCATGGTGTCCGATGCCGTGAACGCTAGCTACGGTGACATTAGCTGACGCTGCTAGTGGTGACCATGCTAAGTGTTCTATAGGAACCCATGAGCTCAGGGAGAGTCTGAGCGCTGTCAGTAAGTGGGTAGGGTCCTCACTGAGGTGCTTAGAGAAGCTGAACAACAGCCTGAAGATCACACAGCCAGTGGGAGGTAGTACTGATGTTCAGACTCAGGTAGTGAGGGGGTGTTCACGTTTGTGGAGCTGGGGATGGGAAACGGGGCCTCAAAAATGCTTCACAAATGCCCTACCACTGAGCTACAGCCCCACCCTGAAGAAAAGAGACTTGGAACAGTGCAGAAAGGATAGTCATGGCTGAAGGAGAAAAGCCAACACACCAAAACTATGAAACACAAGGGCATAGCTTGCCTGTGAGTCTCCAAGGGAAAATAAAAGCAGTGTTAACTATAAACGAGCAGGGAAATGGCATGGCCAAGAAAGCCTCACTGTTTCTCAAATTTCTTTCAGAAAAGATGTTTCTTCACAGTATCAGGAAAACAATAAATCTCACAGAATGTTGGCCCAACAGTTTCTACCTAAAAGGGTTATACTAAAAACTACAGCTTCAGCTGTTTGAGCACTTTCCAACTAAGTTCTCGAACTATAGGAAGGAGACCTATATTTTGGCCCTCTGTCCCATAAGCATCCACTATCATCATGATGAAAGGGACAAACCCAGTCAACAAAAACTGCCTTTCCATGCTGCCACAATGGGGTGAAAAAGAACCAGAGCCACCCAGAGATGCTACAGTGCAGACTGGGAGCATGGGCAGGATGTCCAGAGCTTCAGGTTGAAGTTCCAATGCCTCAAGATGTCTCTTAACCCTCAGAGCCTCTCTTTTCCTATGAAAGGTTGGGAGTAATGAGACCTGGACATATAGAACATATTAAAGATTTATAGGCCATGCATCTCTTTGGTCCAGTACTCCTATCCAAACAGATATGGGAAGCTTTAAGAGACAGGCTTGATTCTAGGATTTTCCAGAAACTTCTCTCTGAAAGGATAGACACAGTCAGAGTCTGTATTTCCTCTGTACAAATGATTGACACTCAGAGATTGTACACCTGACTGCAAGGAAGAATTTCTGGCCCGTGAAGAAGTTAACACAGTGATGGCTATTTAATTTTTTTGGTAAATGTGCTAATCGGTATTCTCCAGAGGAACGAAACTGATGGAATGAATACACATTTAAAGGAGCACTCAAGCAAGAGTGCCCAGTAGGTTGATTCCAGATTCAGTCAAGTGCATGAACAAGACCACTCATCATAGTAAACATACTATTCTATTCCAAATGGACAATTAAAACCGCAGTACATAAGCTAATGTCTCTGTTTGTGCTTTTCCAGATAATAAACTCAAAAAGGGTGCCCTAATCTGCTGAGCATCTAGGGACTTTGGTTTTAAAGGGCATCTGAAGCTAGCATGTCTCTACCTGTCCTTTAAAACTTTAAATGATATTGGCTTAACAAAAATTCAGTTCTCAAACTTTTTAGAAACAACCCTCACCTCCCAGCTCCTTTCTCTCCTCTTGCCTTCAGTCATGGCTGATTTTTGAGACAAGTTATGGACAACTTCACCAAAGATTGGGGGAGGGGGGACAGGTTCAGGGCTTGGAAATGGTCTGCACCACTGCGAAGTGTTGGGTCTGCTACAATTTTATGAATGGGGGAGCTTGACAATATCAACAACTGTAAGTACAGCATCTTAGTTTTCCTCTTTATTCAAATATACTATTCAAAATGTAATCCTTACTGACAAAACTGACAGGTGTTCCTATACACACAAACAGATGAGAAAAATTAAAGTCAGGGAAGATACCCGATTTGTCTGGGGACACACAGCGAGGGTGTGGCATGTGGTGGGTCACATGCAGGTCCCGGCCTAATATTTTGGCCCTCTGTCCCATAAGCATCCACTATCATCACAATGAAAGGGACAAAGCCAGTCAACAAGAACTGAAACCAGAAGGCCAGCAAGACGGCTTAGTGCACTGGTTCTCAACCCGTGGGTCGTGACTCCTCCAGGGGTCACATTTCAGATGTTTACGTTATGAGTCATAACAGTAGCAACAATTATAGTTATAGAGTAGCTGCAAAATAATTTTATAGTGGGAGTTGACCACAACAGAAGGAACTGTGTTAAAGGGCTGCAGGATAAGGAAGGCTTAGTGGGTAAAGGCACTAAGATTTCTGTCAAGGTTGATCACCTGAGTTTGGTTCCTAGAATCCACATGGTAGAAGAGAATTAACTTTTCCTAGTTAGTTGTCCTCTGACCTCCACTCTTGTGCACCACAAAACACACACACACTGTAAATACAATGTAAAAATCACAGAAGAATCACACTTTGAGCTAAACAGTCTGAGTTTGCACCAGGATCCTGCCCTTTCTGTGAAATGGAAAGATAATAGTAAAAAGAGTCGAGAGACCAGAGAAAGGAAAAATGTGAGCTCTTTCCATAGTCACAGTGCAAAGTTGCTTGATATTTCTGAAGTACCTGTCTGTATTGAGTGAATCCTAGCAAACGGGGTGTTATTTTGATTAACCTTTGAAAATCTTTTCCAGGGATTTGTTGACTGGGTAGAACTTTGATGCCAACCTCATGTCTGTCCAGTCCCGGTGTAGCACTTTCTTAAGTCCCTTCTCTGAAGAGCTAAGCATAGCTGCTGCTTTGGAGTTCTTGCTTCTAAGCAGTGACATGAAATATCACTCAGAGTTTAAAAAAAAAATCTCCTTGAATAGTTACACCAACTTTCTTGTTAACTTGTGTATATGGGTTCTTGCAGAACTTTGCTGGGGCATCCATTATTAAATGCCCATAAGTTGTGGCTTAAACAAGAGAAATTTGTTGTCTGATGGTTCTGGAAGGTAAATGTTCAAGTTCAAGATGCAGGTAGGGTCAGGTCCCTCTTGGGGATTGTAGGTCTGTCACTCAGCTTGGAGCCTGATGGTGGTCTTGATGTTCACAAGGTGTTCTCATGGTTATGGTCACACCATCTAGCCTCTGCATACTCCCCTGTTTAAATCCTCTTTTCTGAGGATATCACTCATGCTGGATTAAAACTGACTCTTATGGCCTCATTTCTGTAAAGACCCTCTAAACAACATGTGTGTTCTCCAAGTACTGTGGGCCCAGCCTTCAACGTAAGACTTTGGGCAAACACTGACACAATCCAACTGTAGCAGTCGCTTGTTCCTCCTGTAAGTTACTGTTATGTCACACGTAGCATTATCTGCCCTTAGAACCCTGTGGGCTGGTCCAAGTTCTTTATTCATATGAACATATTTAAGCCTCTGTGGAATGCTAAGTGGCAGGTATTATTTTCTCTCCTTCACAAATGGAGCATCTGAGGCCCTGAGAAATTAAATATCTTGCTCAAAACCAAGAAACTGGCATTTGTCAGAGGTAGGGACAAACCAGTCAGGCTGCCTCAGGGGCTGTGCCTTTAAGAGGCAAGCTTTCCTGTCTTTTACAAGACAGCGCTTTACCCCATGGGACCTCATAGTACACACTTGGATCTATTCAAAGGACCTGGGATCTTGCAAGGAGAGGAGAGACCAATTGTGTCCAAGGAGCTTGGAAAGAATTCTTGGGAAAGCAGGGCCTGATTTGAGTTAGCAATATGTCATGCCCCTGGGTGAAGATGCTTACAGAAATGCCAGGCTGGAATAGGAAGAGCCAGGGGACAGTGGCTAAAGTGGGAGCATACTGTGTGGGCGCCGAGACTGCAGCCTTGTCAGCTGGGCTGACAGGCATGGGCTCCCCATCACAGACATCAAGAGCGGCTGAGATGTCACAGCAGAATGACTGCTGGGAGCATTTCTCTCAGGAGACATGTAGGTGAACGATTTGGAGGAGGGGGATTTGACTCTTCCCTTTGAAGCAATGATGATAAGGGTGGGGATTGATATGAGGCAATGATGCAGGTCATTTCCTGTCTCACCAGCAAGGACCAAACAATACAGTCCAAGAGGATGTTTCCCACAGCCTTCCAGCCAACACAGATGTGAGCTGCCCACCCTTTTATTCAGTGATTTACTTGGTGGCTTCTTTTCTCTCATAACACATTTGTGAAGTTGCTAAACTAAAAACAAAACAAAACAAAACAAAACAAAAACAAAAACAAAAAACCAGGGTCTTACTCTGCAACCCGGACTAGCCTGGAACCCACAGCAGTCTCCTGCCTCAGTCTTCTGTGTCCTGGGATTCCAGGTGTACATCACCATACCTTTCAACCACAGCTGTTTCTAGTCTCCTCAGATGAGCTCACCAACCAGAGCTGTCATTGCAGGTGGATCCTTGCGGATTAACCCTTGTGACTGGAGATACATGCAGACAGAAAACAGCTGGCACCTCCACTATTGAATAATAGATGCTCCCTTACGGCCTTTCCCTTAAACATCAGATTATTCAGGTAAAAAAAACCAAACATTTCTCTTTTAAAAGGTTTATTTATTTATTATATGTAAGTACATTGTAACTGTCTTCAGATACTCCAGAAGAGGGTGTTAGATTTGTTATGGGTGGTTGTGAGCCACCATGTGGGTGCTGGGATTTGAACTCAGGACCTTCAGAAGAGCAGTCAGTGCTCTTAACCACTGACCCATCTCTCCAGCCCCAAACATTTCTCTTTGAAGCATTGCTAAGCTGTGTTTCATAGGCATTTGTGTCTAGATTCTATTCAAATTAGCCAAATTAGCCAAATAACTTACCACCTCAGGGCCACCACAAAACACACAGATCAACCCCGAATTTTAGAAGAAAAGCTCTCCCAAACCAGTGGCTCCTTCAGTTCTCAAAGTAAAACACAGGCATCACCCAGGGCTTTTTAACCCCTGTCCCTTCTAAATCTTAGGATTCCATTGTGGCAACTTACTTTTATTAGAAAAAAAATATTCCATTCCAGTAACACTTAGCTTCAAGAGTGTCCCCTGACTCACCCTACCACACTGTGTACCTCTGAGCCTGTCTGCTGCCTTCCGCCCCACCCCCACTCGCCATCTCCTCTTCCTGATACATTGCTACCTACTCCTTTGACATTCTGCACAGACAGCAACCCCTCAAACGAGTCCTCATGCTTGGCTAGGTGCCCGCCACACTGCTGCCATTGAGGCTGGGACGATCTTCAGTATTCTACTTTCCACCATTTGTTTTCCTTAACACTCTTCTGAAAGGCTGAGACACCAGACATCGGGTAAGGCAGGTCCCTCTCAGAAGTCAGTGTGGGACCTGGCCCATGAAAGATGCCTACTCAATGTCTATAAGATGTTGAGAGCTGGGCCTAAGAAGCAGATCTTCCAACTCAACATGAGTCAGAACAGGGTAACCAAGGTACAGAGACTAGATGGGTAGTTAGTTTCAAGCCGCTGCCAATTTTCTGCCCCTGGGACTCAAATTTCCTTGTACAAAGGGAGTTGTTAAACTGGTTGGACTTTGAGAGATTTCCCAACTTCAGCACTTGCTCAAATCGGTTGGCTGCTGATAGGCAGAGGTGAACTGCAGTGTGGCTTGATTCTTAATGTGGTTCAAGCTCATCCATCAAACATTTAAGCCCTGTTTGGTGGCACCTTGACTAGTAAGCGCTAAGTAAAAAATGCTACAATTCTCTTTTGCCTAGACTGAACCCAAGAGAAAACACATCTGACCAAGAACACAGGCTGGGGGATATCATTTAACTCTGCATTTGAAAAAGGACTTAGCAACCTCTCAGTATGAGGGTCTGTAAAGCAGCCCCCACCGTCGTGTGTGTGTGTGTATGTGTGTGTGTGTGTGTGTGTGTGTGTGTGTGTGTGTGTGATGTATGTATATGCACATATTTGTGTGTATGTGTACATATTTGCATATGCATGTGGAGACCAGAGGTCAACCTTAGATGTGGCTCCTGAGGAGCCACCCATCTTGGTTTTTGAGACAGGCTCTCTCACTGAAACCTGGAGCTCACAGATTCTGCCAGACTACTGTCTATCAAGCTTAGGGATCCTCTGCCTTTCCACTTTGAGAATTGTAAGCATACACCACCATGCCTGCCATTTTGACATGGGTGTTTTGGACTGAGTTCTCATGCCTACGCGGCAAGTTCTTTACCAATTGAGCCAGCTCAAAGCATACTCTTACAGAATTCCTCCAAACCATATATTTATAAGAAAGAAATTTTTGCTGTTGCTTGTTTGGGACAGGATCTCACCATGTAACCTTGAATGATCTGGAACTGCTATGTAGATAAGGCTGGCCTTGAGCTCAGAGATCTACATTCTTGGCCTCCAGAGTGCTGAGATGGGTAGTTTCAAACCACTGCCAATTTTCTGCCCCTGGGACTCAAATTCCCTGTGTGTAGCTGTGTGGCAGAGTGTTCAGATAGAATCTCACTATGTAGCACAGGCTGGTCTTAAATTTACAGTCCTCCCGTCTCAGCTTTCTAAAAGAAAGCTAGAGGTGTGTGCTACCATGCCCAGGTAAAAATAACGTTTCTTTTAATAACTGAAAAAAAAATAAAAACCCAAAGGTATCCATTTGTTTTCCTACCTACTAATACAGGACTAAACAACAGAAAAATTAAGTGACCTAAAATGAACATAAACCCCACCGTCTGCATCTCCAAGTTGTGTAGGAGGAGAATATTAATATGGTCCCGTTGGGTGAGGTTTTTTATCCACAGGGCATTGATGAAAGCCACTCTGTGGGATTTGCCTGGTGTTGGTGTGGTCTGTGGCACCCTGAGAATAGCCTTGCAGGAAGGCTAGCAAGCTAGGCTCATCCAGAACTGTCAGTGTGTGCATGAGGTTATCTTCAGCATGCAAGCTGCGGGGTAAGGGCTGCTGACCTAGCTCAGGGCTGTAAGAATCCGTTCTCCAAACGAGAAGGGAACATTATGCTTCTTAGGAGTCTGTCAAGTCCCACAGTGCCGAATGTGGCAACCTGCCATGTTCAAGGCAGCCTGCAGTTTTGCCCAGACACAGTGTAGGGAGCCTGCTTTTACACCTCTAGAGGAGGATGTTGGAGAATGTGAGGTCAGTGTGTTAACACAGTGGATCTTAAACACCTACGCATTGTCAGCACTGTTCTAATGTAGATATTATTCTGATTACTCTCCTGCTTCAACCTCCCCAGTGAGGGAGTAACTCTGAAGCTGAGTATTCCTCTGTATAATTAGCCCTTCAATCATCCCTTGTCTAAAACTGACTCCTGGTCTCCTTCTAAATTGCTCAGTATTAAGTCATCTCTAAAACATGCTGGCTCCATCCTTTCTTGAGTTCAGTCTTCATGCCTTTGGGTCATCAACAATTCTCTTCCTTCTTCCTTCCCTTCTCTAATCAGTATACCACGATGACTCTACCTTTAGCATACAGATGTACCTTGACTCATCACAGGATAACGGCATAACAATCCCATGGTAAGTAGAAAATACCATATCGTAAGCTAAAAATGCAGTTGATACACCCAACCCACTAAAACTCATTGCTCAGCAACAGAGAACACACAGGATATTCATCTACCTGTATAGCGCCACACATGGCTGATCTAGGAAAAGATCAAAATTCACAGCTCAAAGTAGTGTTTACCAAATGAGAGCCACTTCTGTGCCTCGTAAAGCCAAAACATGGTTGGTTCAATCATCCAAAGTCAGAGACCCAGAATCTGACACTTGTAACCACCATCCCTGCTAAGCCTGGCCTGAGCCACTTCTCCTTAGATCTAGGCACCTTCCCTCTTCCAGGTCAGCCAGCTGTTGCTCTCATGCCCATCCAATTTCCAAACTACAGCCACCTGAGTCTTAGGAAATGAAAGCCAAATGGTGCCATATAGCTACTCGTCATCGTTGGGCAAAGCTAGTTTCTACTAAGGGTTCTACACTTTTATGATGCGAGCTTTTACCCCTTGCTTGCTCTGCTTCTTTAGTTTACACTCAGCTGTTTGTTCTTCATCAAAGAAGCTAAGATGAACTAGTACCTCTCAGCAACCACTCTCTGACTTAAAGTTTCTGTTCCGGTTCCTCTTCACATCGATCTGTGATGTTGTGCCCCTGAAAATGGCAGTCTCCTCTGTGGCCTCGTGACCTCCTCTGCTTTGAGCGTCTGCATTGCATTAGCTGCCTTTAACCCTTAGGTTTTTGTTTCCTCCTCCTTTCTCACTAGCATATAAGCTTCATGAATGTGTTTTATACAGCTACATAGCCCAGTCTGGCCTCGAACTTTTGATCCTGCCTCAGCCTTGCAGGTGCTGGAATTACATACGTGTACCAGTGTGCCTGGCTAACGCAGAGATTTTGGACTATTTGGTTCCTAACTGTATCCATGTATCCAAAAAGGGAATTGATGATATGAAAGGAGATGATATACATATATATATGTATATATATATACACATATATATATACATATATATATATATTAAAGGAATGTTTGGTTGGCTTTCTCAAACAATAAAGCATCCTTTCCAGAAACTCCCCACATTTCTTTTTGGGCCTTTCCCCCTCATCTTTCTGAGCAGAGGAAGATATTCATTGGTTTTCGTTGTTCTACAAAATGTTACTAGGAAGCAAATATGTCCTTTGGTGCTTCTTGTACATCCTGTCTGTTCTGCTGAAGTAATTAATCCTTGCTCGTGCTGTCTGGCTTGGAGCTGGCACCCAGGAGCTGTGATTCACCAACATAGAGCCTAGGCCCTAGCCCCGCTCTGACTGGTGGTGCTATACCGTGTAGCAGTAACATAGTGTCTTGCAGCTTCCTCACCTAAAACACCCAGGGACAATGGCCTCCAGGTCTTTGTCCCATCAGGTTGATAAGCAGAAATAGTTCTGGGCAGTTCAGATTCTGGCTAGTCAGAGAGGACAGAATGTAAATCGTTTTCTTTCTTTCTCTCTCTCTTTCTTTCTTTTTTTTTTTCTGAATCCACATGGATCATTTCAGCCTGGCAAGTTGCAAACATGGAAGAAGGTCCTAAAAGTTGACCAATAGAGTTCGGCATGGTGACACATGCCTGTAATTCAAGCATTTGAAAGGTTGAGGTTAGCCTGGGCTGTAAAGTAAGACCCTTTTTCTAAATAAAAACAATTTGCCCCCACCACTAAAAGAAGTTTCTAAACATGGTAGCACCACAGATGGGCTGGAACTGGTGTCCTTGGCTCCCCGTTTCCAAAATTCAACTAACTACACGGTATGAACCACCAGAGATAGATGCAAACGTCCCTTTAAAACTCCGTGTCCTTCTCCAGCCACAGCTGAATGGATCTACCGTCCTAACTGTAAACCAAACATCTGGGTGGAAAATAACACAGTTTCAGGAGTAAATAACTTGCTCCCAAATATTTAATAGAGACATGGCACAACATGCTTATATGTAGCTGCGAAGTGCAAGCCACTAACAGAACAGCAGGGCAAGGACTAGAGAGGATGGGTTAGCCAGGCAAAATCCCTGAATATGCCAACAGCATTCAGCCATTCGAAGCCATTCGTAGCCATTCAAAACCGTGTGCTGCTTTTGTCAAAACCAAAACCCTCCAGGGTCGCCCTGTGTGGCTCAGACTGGCTTCAGCCTTTCAATGTACTCCAGCCTCTGCCTCTGGAGCCACCACAAGCCTGGGCTCTATTTTGGTCATGCACCTTCAGTCTTACAGAAGTGAGAATCCTAGGGCTCAAGGGCACTGGCACTTTTGCCCCAGCCCACAGAGTTAATAGGGAACAGTGATGTAAAAAACCGCCACCGGGCGTACCACTTAATCACAAGGCCACCTTTTCCCAGAGTCATGCTCTGTCCTTGAACCTGGACACCCATCTGCCACCGCAGAGGCTGACAGAGAAGGAAAGTCAACAATAAAGTGACAGGCACTTGAACTGTGGCCTGAGTAAGGGAGAGCGCCTCGGGTTCTGTAGAGACAGAGGACACAGGCTGCCTGAGCAAGGCCAGCATGCCAGTTTCATAGCGGGACACCTGACATGCTTGGTCTGGCCCAGGGCACACAGGCAGCTCTTTCCCTAGGGCTTCCTCCTTTGGAAGGAACTAAAGGTGACAGCCCACCCGCTGTCGCAAGCGAGAGCCTTACCTCTTCCATTGTAGTCCTCCGAGGAGGCAGCGACTGGGAGACAATGCCAGCTTCCCAGAGCTGGATCCTGGGGCCAACAGTGTTCTCGCCTCTGCCCGCCAGCTTGCAGTCACTTCCCCTGTCCCGGACGAGCTGGAGCCGGAGCTCTTCACCTGCTCCACCTGGGCTGTGGCTCCTCCTTCCCTCGGGGCTGGGAGTGGGCGGGCCTCCATCCTCCCAGCTGGACCTGCTGCACATGGGTAGGGGGCAGTGTATGGGCAGGAGGCCACTGGTCTCGAGGTTTCTTTGCCATCACTCCCATCACATCCCATCTGGGGGAGTTTCTGGGAGCCGAGTACATCTTGTCCCTAAAGTTAGACTGAAAAGCTCAGGGCACTGAGATCTCTTTGAGCTATGCCCTCGCCCAACTCCGCTTCTGCTGATGACTACTTAATTTCACAAAAGCTGCTCAGGGCGGGGAGAAAAGAAAGCTCTTAAGTGCGGCTAAGCCAGCCCGCAGGTGCTTTTAATGGGAGGCGGAGTGTGTGTGAGAGAGAGGAAGCTGAAATAGACTAGACCCGTTTTTAAAGACAGGCACGGTCATGGTGTTTGAAGGCATGAATCCCTTTAACTCTTACAAGTAGCCCTGGCAAGTTCATCTGTCCTCCTTTTAGCAGGGGACGAACTGGATCTTAAAGAGAGAGGTGGCTTTATCTAGCTTGGAGTGACGTTGATAGGATGCTGAAGGAAAGAGGTTCCAATTGACTGACGATGAGGATTCTGGGTTCAGATTACTTTGCCACTTCCTGCCAGAGCTGGTCCTGGCTGGAAACTCAAACTTCAGTTACTAGATTTGGGGCGTGGGGGTGTGTCCCAGCTGTCATGGGGATTGGAGGTGGGCAGGTGAATGACCTGTGCTCTGATTTATACACAAATTACTGAGTTTTATTGCTTTTTAAGGACTAAAAATAAAATGTGTTTTTGTTTGTTTGTTTATATTTTGGCAGATGGTCTCCCACCCACTCCAGCTGCCTTCAAACTCACTATATAACTTGGAATGGCCTTCAATCAAATCATTATTATTGTCGTTGTTTTCTCTCTATATAGCCCTGACTATCCTGGACTTACTGTTGGACAAGGTTGACCTCAAACTCGCAGAGATCCACTTGCCTATGCCTCCCTAGTGCTGTGATTTAAGGAGTGCATCACTATGCCTGGCTTTCAAAGTCTTAAAAATATGATTCCTCTGTCTTGTCAGGAACAGAGAGGAGGAGAGTAGGTAGGACGTACCTGCTTGCTTATCCCTTTAGAGGCGATCGACTGCAGGACTTTCGTTTTTGCTCAGCACTGCTCACAGTCACATTTGCTGTCTTTCCTCAAGGCCAACAGTAGTTTATGACCTTTGCTCAGCCCTCTGATCCTCTCCATCCAGTTATACTTCACAGCTCTGTGCTCCAGGGGCCTTTGGGCCTCCAACATCCCCATGGTCCCAACGCAAGCAAGGGCTCCCCTGGTGGCGTCAGGACAGCCCACATGGCAGAGGGGTAAGCAGGGCTTCAATGTTCCTCAACAGCTCACCTAGATCCAGAGGCTCTTGGAGGTTTCTTTTGGCTTGGCCCTGAACTAATTAGAGCAGTGAGTCCTATTGTAAACTAAGCCCCTTCATTGGTAGCTGTTGGGTGTGGGGATTATTTTGCCAGTAGGCATAAGAATTAGGCTGGGCCTCCTCCTTTTGAATTTCCTGGCCTTTTCCTGTACTTACTACTATCTAACTGTAGTTAATTTTTTTTTTTTTTTTTTTTTTTTTTTTTTTTAGTTCTACCCGTTTTCCTATGGCTTTTATAACTTGGTTTTGCTTTACAACTGCATACAATTTCACCATGCATGTGTACCCCATTCCATTACCAGTTCATCTGTTGATGGACGTCTAGGCTGATTTTTGGTTTAAGAGAGAGAAAGAACATGATGTTGGGTGAGTAGGAATGGCAGGATCTGGGAGGAGAAGGGAAGGGGAAAGACTATAACAAAATATTTTGTATAATTTTTAAATTAATTAACCCTTCTGGTCATATTTTGCCTCCATGTATTTATGTGCAGTGCATGTCTGAAGTTCCTGCAGAGCCAGAAGAGGGTTTTTTGTTTGTTTGTTTGCTGTTTTGTTTTGTTTTTTTATCTTCTGGGAGTGGAGTTACAGACCATTGAAAGCCACCATGTGGGTGCTGGGAACTAAACCCAGGCCCTCTGTGGAGCAAGTGGTTTAACCATAGAGTCATGCCACTTGCCCCACTCATCTGTCTCTTGATGATAAACATCACGACTTAACTCATGCCAAAGGAACATGCAGTCAATGATAAGGGAAGAGGAAACTACAGGGGCAGAAGGGTCCGGTGGGAAAGAGGTCAGGGAAATGGAGAGGGGCAGGAGGGTTACATCTGAACTAAATGTGTATGGACGTTTTGGGGCATTATTTATTCAATAATTATCTATCATTACATGTATTAGATATTATAAATAATAAAAACACTGCTAAGTAAACAGACAAAAGAGAGAATTATGCTTGGCATCGTATATCATCCTGTTAATTATCATTAAGATGCAGATGAGAAATTCAGTTTTCCCACTAACGGTCCACAAGTCCCTCTGTGATGTTCTTTGTCTTTAAAATGAAGGCCAGTAAGGTTAACTTCAGGACTAGTGGCCATTTGAACCCTGGTAAGGTGCTTGGCACTTTAAAAGTCCCCACACATCATTCCTCTCATCCTTCCTCCTCTTACGTCAAATCACTGTATCAGTGTCGCAATGCACAGGCTACGCCTAGCTTCGGGAATGAGGTAGCACCGTGTCATCTCCCACCCCCCAGCCCCGGTGATCTCAAATTGCTCATGAGCCCAGATGCTGTGAATGAGCAGGTCCCAGTGAGTAGGCGCGCCCAGCTTCACCAGAAGGCAAATCACACGTGCTGACATGGGAGGGGGAAGGGAGCAAATACAGTCACTGGGAAGTTTGAATCGATTTGACCTGAGTAAAACTAGATCTCCCTGTACCTCAGGAATGAACACTATTCAGTCAAGAAAGATGCGATCTGACCAAGGACCTGGTAAGGATCTGCTCTAGTCCTGGGCCAGGAGGAATTGCCCCATGAGTTCCAGTTAATCAGGAACAAGGAAATGGCTTGCTGTATGTCCCAGGCTAGCGCCTGCGTAGAACAGGACAGTAGACCTTGCAGACTGATCCTTCATTATCTTTATTATGAGCCCTACTCTCTAGCTGAGAATGGAGGTACACACAAGTTAAGTAGCCTTCTCTGGGCAACATTTAGCAAATGGGAGAACAGAAATTCCAGTCCAGACAGCCTGGCTCCAGACTCCACCCTCGCAGCCAGCCTGTTTGCCTTTTCTTTTAATTTTCCAGAAATACCAAACAATAAGCTCACAGGATCTGAGAGCTTAAAAGCTTAAAGTAGTTTCCCCCAAATTAAGTTCTGAAAGTGGGAGGTTGAAGATCTTAACAGCTAGACTGAAGCCGGGCTCAAAATCTCCTAGCTAGTTCTTTTAATGTCTTTGGTTTGCTTTTCCTATAGGGGACAATGATGTGCCCCCCTCTCTTAGTTAGGAATTCTATTGTGGTGAAGAGACACCATCACCGTGGCAACACTTACAAAGGAAAACATGTAATTGGGGCTGGCCTCCAGTTTAGAGGCCCAGTGCCTGATTGTTGTGGTGGGAAGTATCGTGGCATGTAGGCAGATATGGTGCTGGAGAAGGAGTTGAGAGTTCTACAGCTTGATCTGCAGGCAGAGGGAAGAGACTGTGAGCCATTTGACCAGGCCTGAGCTTCTGAGACCTCAAAGTCCACCTTCTAGTGGCAAACTTTCTCCAACAAAGCTACGCCTACTCCAACACTGCTACACCTCCTAGAAGTGCCACTCCCTACAAGTCTGTGGGGGACATTTTTATTCACACCCCCCCCCACCATTAAGGTCCCATCTACTTTTTGGGCCACTGCCCTCCTAGCATAACAGTCATTACCATCTTTTCCAGAGAGCCTATGACTATCTACAAGAGACAAAAATCAGACCTGTTTATTTTTCCTCATAGAAGGAGGGGTCTGGAAGGGTCTTTAGACCCCTTTCCTAAAATTCTAGCTATTCCCTGACTTCTATGGCGTACATCCTAGCTGTAATTCCATCCAAACTGCCTATGGTCTAGGGAGGTCTGTGGAGAGATGACTCAGCAGTTAAGAGCACCGACTGTTCTTCCGTAGGTCCTAAGTTCAAATCCCAGCAACCACATGGTGGCTCACAACCATCCATAATGAGATCTGACACCCTCTTCAGGATTGTCTGAAGACAGCTACAGTGTACTTACATATAATAAATACAAAAAGAGGTGAAGAGTTAATGGAAGTAGGGATTCCATATTTGCAGTTTGGGGGAAGTCACCACTCACACTGGGGTGGGACTTTTCAGTGGTGAAGCTCCCTGGGAGCTACCTACATCCTTCCAAGAACCTCTTGCTTATGCTTCTGGGAGTAAGCTCAGTAGGCTCATGGGATCACTAAGCTAGACTTGGATACAATCCTAACTTTGATCCCTGGGTTCGGCCTATCTGGGGTGAACAAACATTCATTTGTGAATTCCCTGGAAAAGATAATGCAACAGGCAGTGGATCTGAGACAGTTGTATCCTGGCGCGTTCTGGATTGTTCCAAACCCTTCAGCCTCAGATATTACTTGAAGCTTCTCAGTGTTTCCTATCACATCACTGTTTTTTATTTCTTGGCAAATATATTACTTACACTTTGTACCGTATGTAATGGCTTATCCACAATACCCTAACGTGAAGAAGGAATATATATATATATATTTAAATGGGAAAGTGGGAAGAAAGCCTGTGCATTCTCCATTTCCCTGGGGAAGCCTTGAGCATGATCTGTCATGTGGCGACAAGTCTGGGGTGCACAGATTGATTGTCAGTCAGGATGCTGCTGCTGGAGTAACCCACTATTAATATTAACGCTATTATTGGTTACATTAATCATGTCTGAGGACTTTCAGCAGAACATGTAATTTGTTTATGTATAATTTATATCCTGACTGCTTTCAAAGGGGAAAGAAGGGAAGGGGAAAGGAAGTTAAATTTATTGGAAGTCTATCGTATAACAAGTGACACAACATCTATTGTATTCTATTTTTCATGACAGCGTTTTCAGGGTTGTTTCCCTTCTTCTCACCAAAGAGAGCGAGATCAGAAAGATCATGGCAGATGCCCTGGCTGTGTAAGCACACAGGTTTGATTCTTCCCTGCATGTCCCCCGGCCACTGTGGTGTGTGTGTGTGTGTGTGTGCAGTTGCATGCGGTGGCCAGAGATTGATATCAGGTGTCTTTATCTGTCATTCTCTACCTTATTCCTGACACAGGATCTCACATTGAACTTGGAGCACATGAACTATGCCTGGCTTGCCAGCCCCTGGCATATGCCAGTCTCTGCCTGCAATCACTGGATCACAGACATGCACTTGATCCATGTTTTCCCAATGAGCAGGAAGGATCCAGACTCAGGTCTCCATACTCCACTGAGCCACCTCTTCCCAGACATCCTTCTCCCTTTGCGTTGTGTTTTCCTTCCCTCCATGATGGCCTCAAAAGACTTGAGTGATAAGATATCAAAACTATTTTCTTGACACACCGGGACAATTGTACATGTGAGCTCATAGTGGTCACGATGGAATGCACAAGACCTATATAAACTCAAGCTAGACAAAATCCCAGCAAAGGGGTGGCACAAAGTCCCATTCATAGATTAGGAGCTTTTGGAATTTGATATCCATCGGGAAAAGCAAACTGTTTTCTTTAAGGATGTAACCTCTTGTAAGTTAACCACACTCCAGGGCAGGTCTCCCATCCAAAGAACCTGAGTAATACAGATGGACTTGTGCTGTTTAGTTTTATGTCAACTTGACACAGACTAGAGTCATCTGACTTGAAGGATCTCAACTGAGAAAATGATCTGGCTGTGGGGCATTTTCTCAATTAGTGATTGAAGGGGGAGGTTTTAGCCTACTTTGGGTGGTACCAACCCTAGGCTGGTGGCCCTGGGTTCTATAAGAAAGCAGGATGAGCAAGCCATAGGGAGCCAGTAATCAGCACTCCTGATTACTGTATCAATCCTGCATCAATTCCTGCCTCCAGGTTATATATATTTTATGTAATCTGTACCTATATACATAAAATAAATAAATGAATCTTAAAAAAAGATTTGTTTATTTTTATGTTGTATGTCTGTGTATTTTGCCTGCTTGTATGGATATGGACCACCGTCATCCTGGTACTTGTGAAAACCAGAGGGTAATGGATACCCAGGAGCAGGAGTTACAGGTGGTGTGAGCTGGCATGTAGGTGCTGAGAACGGAACCTAGGTCCTCTGTAAGAGCAGCGCATGCTCTCAACTGTGGCAATACCCTGCCAGCCCACACTCTCCTTTTAATGATCATTTAAGGAGAATTTTAGCAGCCGTTTTGCACCAGGTGTCCTGCTTGCAGCTAGGGATGTGGTAGGCCTTGGTTTCCTGTACAGA
This sequence comes from Mastomys coucha, assembly GCF_008632895.1. NCBI lineage: Eukaryota > Metazoa > Chordata > Mammalia > Rodentia > Muridae > Mastomys > Mastomys coucha. The sequence goes on along the minus strand of NW_022196900.1, from coordinate 64,137,557 downwards.
AACTTCCTTCCTCTGCTAATGTCGGTTACATTATGTATGCACTACTCAGATGAATTATTAAGATGTTTTCTGATATGCTTGTCTTGTTGAGATCAAAGATAGAGTATTCCCCTGTGGCAAGGAGATGGGGAATACTTGACTTCTAGGCAAGTAGGAAATCATTACCGATATCAATCACTCCCATGTTCCATCACCCAGGAAAGTGGGTCCTTCGTTAGAAAACTAAGAAAGCTGGGAATTTCTCTCTCTTTGGGTCTCGTTTACTTAGATCAGGACTTCAAGGCGTAGCCATGCCACATGACTGCAATGCATAATGGCTAGGAGTTATTAGGATGTAGGCATGGTAGGTCTTGATACAAAATCTATAGGTCAAATGATATCTCAGTCCATTTGTGCTGTTAAAACAAAATCCTCAGACTGTCTGATCTATGAATAGAGTAACTTTAATGATCATACGCATGGAGGCTGGGAACTCTGAGATCAAGACAGTAGCAGGTGTCTGCTCAGAGCCCAGGCTTTGCTTTCAGGATGATGCTTTTAGCACTGCATGCTCTGCACAGGATGAATACCACTGAATCCTCATAGGGTGGGAGATAGAAGGGCAAAAAGGCCTAGCCACATTTTCTGCTTAGCTCTTTTGTAAGGACCTCTGAAAACTCCCACACAGGATATATTGAACTTCAACATGAATTTGCAGAAGGACACAAACATTCAAATCATAAAAATTGGAATGGTTCTCCTCATGAATCATAGTTTTGAAAGCAAGCTGGCTTCATATGCATTAAAAAATTCTGTTGAAGTCTGAGAGGTGGTATTGCTTTTTCCCTTTGAGGAGATGGTGGGGGTGGCTTTCTCTAGCACTCATGAACATACCCCATTCCCTCTGGTTATTCTACCTTAAATGTTGTGCTTATGTTTTATGGGTAGAGGGTATGTGCAAGCATCCGTGGATTGCAGAAGCAAGATGGCTTCTGAACTGTGGATGCAGGGAAGGGATTCTAGAACATCCTAGTTAAAGATCTATAAAATTTACTTTGAAAAAAAAAAAGGAGCATTCTTTATTTGTTCTTCATGCGTCACTGGCAACCATGTTATAAAACCTGTTATTGTTAGATATTTCACTTTAACTTCAACTCTGCAAGAGTGGAAAAGCAAAGGCTTTTGGTCCACATTTGGGATGGAGTGTTAAATAAAAGGGGTCATGTCCTTTGAGGTTGGCAGGGCTGCAATACTGATTAGCGAGTGATTTTCCAGGGCCAAGGAGTATGGATGAAGGGGTACTGAGATATAACCAGTCTTCCTCACACACTGGGGATATGGAGGTTATTCTATAAATATAGGTAAGGAGGGGAGACGGGACACTTTGTTCTCATCATATCTTACCTTTATCTCCTGCTCTTAGGCCCAGGAGAAGAGTGTATTTCTTACCATTCTTGGAAGCAGATTTAAAAATGTGACCAGGCTTGGGAATGGTATGTAGTAAAAAGAAATGAATATGACTTGTGGGACTATTAAATTGTCCACCTTCCTTTCTTTTTGCAGCAATCATGTAACATGTCTGGTTTAGGATGGATGAGGTGTAGAACCAGAGGGGTTCTGTATCCCTGAATATCGGCCTCTGATACGGTTGTCCTATATTCATTATAAAATGAAAGTAACTTTGAAAGGGGTAGGTGGGAAAACAAAGTCAATAGGAAGAGTTAGCACGGACGAAATGGAAAGATGTCCTGAAATGGGTGGGGTTAGCTAACTCCGTGAGTGGGGCATGGCTTGAATATCAGATCGTAATGCTAACTGATGTGATCTGGTCTATTTTGAATAACAGTGGTTATTACTTTACTTGTACCTTGTAATTCAGTCCCTCAATAATCTTACTTTGTCAGTGTTAGTCTCATTATATAGATGAATAAACTGAAGGATAAAGAGATCTCTCATTTACATGACCCAGAAGAAGCAGAGCTGGGTTTCAAACTCAGACCTGATTGGTGAGGTAATCATCAAATGCTCGGAGTCGTTGCTAGCTGATGACCTCACAGAAGCTCCCAGTTGTGCCATCACTGGGATCTGAGGAAGAGATGGTGTCAAACACTTAGAGAGTTACTGACAGCATCTTAGAGACGGATTTCAATGCCCAGGGAGAGAGCCTGCTGTGCCCAGGAATGTGGCCAGAGCATGAGACAAGCAGACAAGCATTAAGGCCTCTCACAGAAGGCACATGGACATGAAGACTAGAAGCAGATACTCAGCTGGCAGAGCCAGGAACAGACAATGGAGGCTGGGGACTAGGCTAGACATAATGGCACCCTACTGACAAAAGATTAAGTTTGCTGTCCATCAGACTAGAGGGAGGATGACACCAGGTCTTCCTGCTAGGGGGATTCCCCCACCTTCTCATGTTCTTGGTTAATAGTTTCTGGGCCTGAAAAGATCTTGCTTTGTGATCAAGCTCTCTAGACCTGCCCAGTGTATCTGACATCAAGAAGAGGAGAGATTCTTGCCTTAGACAAGACAGAATCAAAGCTACATAATCTGTGCTCTGTGGGTGTCTTAGTCAGGGTTTCTATTCCTGCACAAAACATCATGACCAAGATGCAAGTTGGGGAGGAAAGGGTTTATTCAGCTTACACTTCCATGTTGCTGTTCATCACCAAAGGAAGTCAGGACTAGAACTGGAACAGGTCAGGAAGCAGGAGCTGATGCAGAGGCCACGGAGGGATGTTCCTTGCTGGCTTGCTTCCCCTGGCTTGCTCAGCTTGCTTTCTTATAGAATCTAGGACCACCAGCCCAGAGATGGTACCACCCACAATGGGCCCCCCACCCTTGGTCACTAATTGAGAAAATGCCTTATAGCTGGATCTCATGGAGGCATTTCCTCACCTGAAGCTCCTTCTCTGTGATAACTACAGCTTGTGACCAGTTGATACAAAACTACCCAGGACAGTGGGTAACATGGACAAAGTCTGGCTACCATAGATTTGATTTTTATTCAATTTGGATTCAACTATTCAGCAGCTCTGTCCTTGACCAAGAGATCTTGTCTGTGCCTCAGCTTTCTGATGTGTAAAATGGAGCCACATTGTACTTCCACATGGTTGCAACTGTGAAATTATACAAAGAAAGAAATATTCACAGTAGGTCATGCCTGCAGGAACACAGTATTTCTCCAGCCCTCTCACTTTATAGTGGGAAACCTATGTCTCTGCCCAGAGAGGGAAGGCAGGTTTCACAGAGCCAACAAGATTTGACTCTTAGTCCTAACAGGACTGAGGATGGGGCAGTCTAGAGAGAGAAGAGCTCTAGAACTGCAATTAACAAGCAGTTTCCTGAGCGGACCTTAAGAAGGCTTCAGAGTGCAAGGCAGGGCATCCGCTTTCAAGAGTTGGTCCACCAATGGAGCTGAGGGGTTTGCAGCCCCTTAGGACGAACAACAATATGAACTAACTAGTACCCTCAGAGCCTCCAGGGACTCAACCACCAACCAAGGACTATACATGGTGGGACTGATTGTTCTGGCAGCATGTGTATAGTAGAGGATTGCAAATTCGATCAGCAATAGGAGGAGAAGACCTCGGCCCTGTGAAGGTTCTGTGCCCCAGTGTAGGGGAATGCCAGGGCCAGAAAGTAGGAGAGGGCAGGGTGGCAGGCATGGGGAAGGGGGAGGCAACAGGGGTTTGTTTTTGTTGTTTTTGTTTGTTTCTTTGTTTTTTGGAGGGGAAACTGGGAATGGAGAAATTTACATGTAAATAAAGAAAATATCTAAAAAAAAAACTATGAAAAAAAAAAAGAGTTGTGGTTCAGGCCTTTATCACGTGACCTTCCTCTGTTCATGTCCAATCCCCCCACTTACTAGTTGTGTTAGCAGCATGGTCATCAGCCCGACCCAAGCAGTGAAGTGTTAGTGCAATAGCTCATGAGGAGGGGAGGTACAGTCAGGCCTCACCACCACGGCCTGTCTGAGAGATGGTGATTGCAATGGAGAGACAGAAGGAGGCAGATTGGCCACCCTTTATTCAGATTGCAAGATGAAAGTCTTTTGTCATTGAAAGGAAGGGATCTCTGGATGGCAGGTGTGCTTCTGTCAATGAGATATGTCTCCCACTGTCTCTGGAGTGGGGGATGCTTCTTCTAGCCATGGTGGCACAATCGGCATCAGTGCACACATCAGTGACTTACTCAGAGGCATTTTATCACTGTGGCATTTAATCACCCATATGAACATTTGTTGCATTGAATTACCTCATGTAGTGCTTGCAAGCACCTAGGCAGGATATGCTCTAAACCCCCTCTTTACAGATGAAACAACAGCAGGGTTTGATTGAGCCTGGTTTGGAGGTGTGGCATGTTGGGGAGGAAGAGGAAGTTGCAGGGCTACAGAAGTGTGACAAACTTGAAAGTTCCATGATGAACATGGTCAGCCTGCTTGCTGGGTGCCTCTCTGCTCTTGGCTCCTACTTACATCCTATCCACACCTGTATCAAATGTTCCTAGGAACCTCATGCATTCAACAAATATTGATCTAATTTTGTCTGTAGGCTAGAGTAGGCCAAGACACACAAAAGCAAACAAAATGACAATGTCTTTACTCCAAGGAGCCAACATCAGGTCACAGGTGAATTTTTCCAGGATGCTCACATCCTCAAGTACTATAGAGGACAATAATTGGGGACAGAAGACCAACAGCCTCTGCCACACAGAAGGTGTTCAAGAAGTTCAGGCCATCCCTCAATTCCAGACCTATTCATTTTTTTCAATACATAGTTTTGGGTACCTGCTTACAGTATTGAGTTAGGTGGGTACTGTTCTATATATTGAGGACATGGTCAGGGACCTGTATCTAGATGCTCATGAGGTTTCTCATTTGGGTCTTCCACAAACATGTCAAGTCCAGCAAGGCCATGACCTAACCCAAGATCTGACTCCAGACCTGCTCCAGGCAGCACAAAGATCACTCACCTTCCTTGAAGATACTTTGGACCCTCCTGAACCCCATTCTCTGTGTACCATTTTGCAGTGACTGGCAAAAGCTCTATCTCTGTGCCCACTCCTGTACTTGGTACTTGG
>NW_022196900.1:64114698-64132486 GCF_008632895.1 Mastomys coucha | reverse complement strand
AGAAATCTGCCTGCCTCTGCCTCCCAAGGTACTTGGTTCTTACCCACCGAAAGTCAGAACAGACCTTGTCATCTAGGGACTTAGAGTTTAGTCTCAGGAGGTGATTAGGCTTCTAGAACATCTCGCTATCCTAGCAGTTCTCAATATATGGGTCATGACCCCCTTGGCGGGCGGTGTTAAACAACCTCTTCATGGGCGACACATATCCGATATCCTACTTATCAGATATTAACATTGTGATTCATAAAAGTAGCACAATTACAGTTATGAAGTAGCAATGAAAATAATTTTATGATTGGAGGCATTCACCGCAACATGTGGAACTGTTTTAAAGGGTTGCAGTGTCAGGAAGGTTGAGGACCACCGCACTGGCCAATTTCTTTCGTGAGTCTCCTCTATAGGGAGATGTGTGTTTAGACCCAGGATGCCCCTACCTCTAGTCTCCGATTCCACATCAAGCAAGTTTTCTGGGGCTTTTCAGATTGATCTTCCCATAGACAAATCTAATAGTGGCGCTGCACTGAAAAACACCCCTGACCCCACATACAAGGGATGAAGTCCAAAGTTGTTTCACATACCAAAGGCCCTTTATAACTCTTCATAATTGGATTCTGGGGCTGTTCCGTCCTTGGCTACAGATGCCGCTGCAGTTGATTTCTTCATTCCTGGGCTCACAGTCACTTATTGTGTTCTGGATATTCCCCTGATATTCCTGGATATTTCTCTTCTCGGCCTAGAACACTGTTTCTGGTGTGCCTACCACCCACCTTGACAGCCATACTCAGGAAAGGGGACATAGGTTGAAGGCTGCAGAAAATTTGAGCTGTGCTGTTGTTTTTAAATAGCTGGAATGCAAACCCCCAGCTATTCCCAGATCCTTTCCAAATGCTGGCTTCTAATCAGCACAGACCATGGAAACAGAATAATGTTTCAGGCAGCTTCAAGGCAGTCATCCGGCTGTGTGCCTGCCTCAAGCACAGGGGGACATTTTAGCATCCAGTCCAATGTCCAAATCTGCCTATTTGGCCACAAATGTGCATCTTCCCTTCATGTGAAAATTGCCCTGGGCTCTGGGAATAACAGTAAATTGGCCTCGTTCTGGCTAAAGTCACATATCAGACTGGAGAGTGGAAGGGTACTCGGTCCTTCACACTGTGCCGCAGGCTCAGCCAGCAGCCTCGGCTCTGTGGATATGAAGCATTTCCGATCTGATGATCCCACTCTGTACTCAGTGTCTTGACCATCTGTCAGGGATGCAAATGCCACACAGCGCTGGTTAACTTGAACAAGTGGTTTGGGAATAGGGCACTGAGCTAGGAAAAGTGGAACCTTTTCTAAAAGTGAGTTAGAAAAGCTAATTTTGGAGGAGCCATAAAGGTCTTAGAGAATGAAAACATTAAATTCATCTGTTATAGGTAAACACCATAGTGATTTAACCTTTTGTTGGCTTTATGATGAACTCAGCCTTCTTAGGGTACTGCCAGATGGAGTGGGGAGTGGCTATCTGTCAGTGTGTAATTACAGAACAGAGAGTTCTCTTAATATTCGACAGAGGGAATGTCATTCAGAGAGCTGGTCCTACCCTGAGAGCTACAAGAAAACCAGAGGTTAGTAAAAGCTGGGAGAAGCCACTAGCCTGGAGATGTCAGCACAAGATGAGGTGTCATCAGTCTGAGATCTGGGAACACGCAAGGGGAGCCAGAACCACGTGACTGTTAGCATATGTATCTCCGGAGGCTTCCTAGAGAATACCCCCAGCAACTCCCTTGCCTTCTCTTTCTGTCTCCTGGCAGTGCCTCCTACTTAGCAAGCAGAGGCAGAGAGCACCTGATGCAGAGACCTGGAACCAGCAGCCTGAAGTGACCAGGCGTTCTGTCAGACTGAAGGGAATTGGGCAGGGATGAAGAACTAACTGTTCTGAGCACGACTGATTGGAGTGCAGGCACGAGAGACAGAAAAGCATCGCAAGAGACAATAGTCCCGCAGAAGATTAAAACAGACAAAACGATGCAGTCGGGAAAGGCAAAACAACATGGTCTCTGTGAATTTGGAGGGGTCAGGACCGAAGGTTTGAGGGGAGCTCACATGAACATGAGGCAAGACAGTTTGGAAGAGGCCAGGGGAAGCAGAGAAAACAGAGGAAGACTAGGCCACAGCTTTCTGGTCTCCCCAGCAGGGAAAGAGAACTTCAGTTTGGAAGGAAGTGCATGTGTGTGCATGCACGTGCATGTGTCTGTGCCTGTGTCTGTGCCTGTGCCTGTGCCTGTGTCTGTGTGTCTGTCTCTGTGTCTGTGTCTGTGTCTGTGTCTGTGTCTGTACAGGGTTTTGAATGGTATTCAGAGTTCGAAGCCTGAAGATTGGAGGAATTCTCCTGCAAGCGGTGGAAGGGAGTGGTTTTCAGAGCTGGCTGCAAGAAAGGAGGACAGGGCTCCATGATATCATCCTGCCTCCTCATATTCTTCTATTCAGCAACAACAACAACAGCAACAGCAACAACAACAAGAACAAAAACAAATTCTACACTTCCTTGTGAATATTCACACTTTATCACTGACCCTGAATACCAGAATCCAAAATATTCTTCTACTTCTCCATGGACAATTGAGTTCCTATCCCGAGTTATGTTATCCAAGAGGACAAACCTTTGTTTGGAGTTAGATTGTCTTTTAGAAAGCCTTACAAGAGCCAGAATCCAGTCAGATGCAGAGTGTAGTCTTACAAGAGCCAGGAATCCAGTCAGATGCAGAGTGTAGTCTGACAAGAGCCAGGAATCCAGTCAGATGCAGAGTGAAGTCTGACACGGGACTGGACTTTGGGGTTTAAACTAAGGAAATAAAATCTGAGCTGTGGCTCAAAGACACTTGGGTCGCATATGAAGACGACCTCTCTAGGAGACTGCTCACAAGTGCAATCATTTAGGATACTCTTGGGAATATCTAAATAATCTCCTTAAAATTTGGTCTGGTTACCTAATGCTTGGGCACCATGTGATTATCCTAGCCAGGAAGGGCACACCAGTCCATCATGTTCACAAAGCACTGTGTGCTTCCTAGAACACAAAGATCAAAGGACGCACAAATCAGGAGGGAAGAGAAGCAGAATAGAAGAGCAATCTATTCTTATGAGAACCTTTTTTTTTCAAAAGCCCAGCACTGTCAGAAGAGACAGGGAGTCAATATCTGAGCATACTTTAGGAAGTCAACACCTGAGGGTATTTTAGGAAACTCACTGTCAGAGGTTAGGAATTGCAAACCATATCATCCAGTTAACTAAAAGATTTCTCAAAGATTATTAGGAGTGATTGCAAAATAACACTCACCGTTTCCCCCTCCAAGCTGTTTCTAGCATCCTCTTTCTTCTACTTACCTGTGGTGGTTTGAATAAGAATGGCCCCCCACAGGCTCATTAGTCACTAGGGAGTGGCAGTATATTAAAGGATTAGAAGGATCAAGAAGTGTGGCCTTGTTGGAAGAAGTGTGTCACTGGGGTGGGCTTTGAGGCTTCAAAAGTCTCAGTCTCTCTCTCTCTCTCTCTCTCTCTCTCTCTCTCTCTCTCTCTCTCTCTCTCTCCCCCCTCTTTCTCTCCCTCTCCCTCCTCTCTCTCACTCTCTTCCTTTTTCTCCCTCTCTCTCCCTCTGCCCCCCCCCGTCTCACTTTCTCCCTCTTCCTGACTCTCTTGCCCTCTCTTTCCCTCCCTCTCCTTCCCTCTCTCCCTCTATCTCTCCCCCTTTCTCTCCCTCTTTCTCTCTCTCCCTCTCTCTTGCTCTCTCCCTCCTTCCCTCTCTCCCTCTCTCTTGTTCTCTCTTACTCTCTCCCTCCCCCATCTCTCCCTCCCCTTCTCTCTCTCTCTCATTCTCTCACTCTCTCTTGCTCTCTCCCTCCCTCTCCTCCTACCCCTCCCCTTCTTTCTCTCTGTCTCTGTCTCTCCCCCCCCCCACCCCTGCCTATGGATCAGGATGAAGAACTTTCATTTACTTCTTTTGCACCACATCTGCTTGCATGCTTCTGTGATTTCCACCACCATAGTAATGGACTAACCTCTGAAACTGTAACAAGCTCCCAAGTACATGCTTTCTTTTATAAGAGTTGCTTTGGTCACCAATAGAACAATGACTAAGACATTACGCTTTCTTCTACTAAAAGAAGCATCCTTAAAACATTCTTCTTTCTAGAATGTGTGATCTCATTCTTCTTGGTCTGGGTTTAAGAGAACCTGACCCCGTTCCTGGCTTCAGATCTGAGTCCTAATTGGTTCAGAAGTGAGCAGGGCATCTAAGCCAGGCTAATTGGAAGAATCACAGGATTCAAGGCACCCGGGAGTGCTTTCTCCTGCTCTTGAAACAGCTATGTAACAGCAACTGTTGGTAGTTTCTGCGAAGTCAAATTAGGAAGACACTTTTTTTTTGAGCCAAATTTGAAACATGGTTTATTAAATGCTGGCCAAGAACATGGATACTGGCCAGGTCCATACCTGAGATTAGGAAGACACTTTGGATGAGATTGCCCCGGGGCTTCATCTTCCCTGGGCCTGCCTGGCTTTGAGAAGTTGGCTTTATTTAGTTATCGAAGCAAGGATTTCCTTTTGTTGCAATGGAAACCCTGGGTGAAAACCAAAACATGACTTCAGAATTCATTATTGCCAACTGAAGGCACAATAAAAGTACACTTGCATTTCCTGAGCTTGGATACATTATACATGTTTCTCATACATTGTTTCATTGAATTTCCTACACTAATGCAAGTTTTGGATCAGAAATCTGGGGCTGGGATGGCTTGACTCACTTTGACAGTAGGGATATCTGACCCCTCTGGCTGCCATTCAGAGCTCTCTTCTTCCTTGGAGACTAGGCACTTTTGAGTGTGCTCTCCCTTAGGTCAGTTTCTGAGAATCAGGTGGCTCTTCCAGGTCAGTGTTCGGTAAGAGATGAACTTGCTATCCTGGAGTAACTGTGGAAGTCAATAAAGAGGAAGGGGCCCATTGCTGAGTTGGGGAGTAAAATAGAGGGAGCTATGAAGTAATCTTATGGGGGAAATAGGGAACGAGGGGCTCTAATTATGGAAGGGGGGAAGATAAATACAAAAGATGGAGGGTAAAATAGTTATAAGGATGTCAGAAAAAGTCATTATACTATCATCTACCTAAGAATATCTACAATATGAGTAAGTCAGTGTGTGTATAAATATACATATATAGTTTGAAGGAAAATTTCTCAGCTCTGCTGACAATTCTTCTCCCTAGAGTCAAACCCATCTAACAAAACTGCAACACTAGGCATGAGAAGCCCTCTTCTGAGTTGCTGGTCAGAGTTGTCCAAGAAACTTTTAAAATATTACAGGGTGTTGCTATTGCCCTTAATTGCACCCCCAGAGGTAGAAGATAGTAAATCTCTATTTCTAAACCCACCATGTGTTTCAGACTTAGTGCTGAAAGAGCCCTGAACTGAGAGAATCCTTCCTGAGTAACTTTCCTGGTACCAGAAGCTGCCATGTAAACTTCTAAGGAGGGAGTGTAAGATGCGGAGAGGAGAGCTGAGTCTTACGTCCAGGATGCCCCACTCACAAAGACACAGAGATGAAGATCAATGCAATAAGCAAGAGGTTTAATGTTTAATGATCCAGTATACTGGGGTCATCCTGCAATCAGGGCAGAGGCGACCCTGAGGAACAAAAGCACACACTCTTTACACCCTTTCAGAACATAGGTTTTAGTTTACACATGAGTTGGTTATCTCTCATTGGTGGAGCTCATTTTTCTTTGTGTCCATTGCCCTTTGTGCCCCAGGTGAGGAGATATCTGACCTCTCTGGCTGCCATTTTTGCAAGTAGAAGGGGTAGTGAGAGATCCACCCCTCACTGTGGGTGGGACATTTCCTGGAACCGAGCATTACTCCCTGCAATTGGGGCATCTCCTGGGTTCGGATGTTTATTCAGCAAATTCCTTTGAAGCTCCCTGACTTGAAACTTAATAGACATTCCTGGCTTCCCAGTATTTTTATGAAGTGTCCCTGTTTGCTCAGTTCTTACAGGAGTAAGTCAACAGTCTTACCCAGCTATGAACTTAAGAACCACAACTACAAACACCATGGCATGCTGGTCCTAAGAGTGTAGTAGTGGTAATGCATACCTAGGTGGTAACCAGTGACTCTAATTGGACTTAAGACATACTCAACAGGAAGGAAATTGTGCCTAGTACTACAGACCTACCCAACTACCCAGGGCTAGTGAAGTCATGGATCTTGGAGGAAAACCTATAGCTGCTACTTTACAAAACTAGCATAATTCTTAACTACATTGTAAGTATTGGACCTTATATTCACAGATAAGTGTAGCTTTCATCTCTCACCAAGGAAACTTCTCTTTGCAATAAACAGAGAACATTACCGAAAACCATAATCAATGAAAACACACTGTTGTGGAGCCTAGCTCCAATGGATACATCTACGATAAAACACCCCCACCCAAGGCTCAGAGATCACTGAGGAAGACGGGACCAAAGACTAGAAGAGCCAGGGGTAGAGGGAGTTTGCTGTGATAGTGTGTCTCCCAGGAGTTTCAGAAGCTACAATCATGAAGTCTCACCAACACAGCTGCCTAAGCATGAGCTGAGCAAGGACAACAATAGGCATGTCAAAGTGGACAGGAGGAAGACGAGAGGCCTCGGCCTTAAAGAAAGAACCACAGGTAACTAAACAATGGTGAGAGAGGACGAAAGTCTTCCCCAGGGAAGAACATAACGATTGGTTACACAATTCCAAATGGTCAGCCCTGAAAACATATATACAAGTAGCATTTACAGACTGTATTTATGCATTTATGCATACATATACATATATGAATGTGAATATGTGTGTGTTTGTGGAAGATGACAATTAATAAAATAAAGATACTGTGAATTTGAAAGAGCAAGGAGGATATATGGGAGGGTTTGGAGGGAGGAAAGATACGGAGAGGATCATATAAATTATAACATAATCTCAAAAATGAAAAGAAATGCTTTTAAACCAAGAGATGAGTCAACTTTCTTCCTGGGATATGTTGGAATGTTCCGTTGTCATTTGTGTGACCAGACCATCAGTGGGAGCCATCGCCAGGTGCTTGAGGGTCAGGCCAGCAAGTGCTGCAGTTAGCTCTTCCGCCCACTGTCTGGAACTGTTACTTGGGTCTTTAGTTACCTGCAAGGAAGGCAAGGAATCACAGTCTCTCCAGAGAAAGGCGGAGTGTGTATCTGCTTTTGCAGTGGAGGATGTCCCGGGATCCTGCCTCTGACCCAGGGTTCTATGCACATCTGCTTTTGCAGTGGAGGATGTCCCGGGATCCTGCCTCTGACCCAGGGTTCTATGCGGATCTGCTATTGCAGTGGAGGATGTCCCGGAATCCTGCCTCTGACCCAGGGTTCTATGCGGAGCCTCCCGTCCAGTAGTGTTCTCCCTCTCCATCTCTCCACTGCACTCCTCCTGCACATACATTCACATCGACTTATCCCTTCAATATCTTGTCCCCGTGATTCTCTGACAGCCAGCTTGCATTTCACTCCTCTGTATCTTCTAAAGCAAAGAAGAAACTCCCAGCTTCCCTGACATTTGATAGAACCGGGCAAGCTCTTTACTACCTCAGAGACGTTCAGCCTGATAATGTATATGAGGAATAGATCATTTACTTACGCTCAAAGCAGATGGACTTTATAAGGAGAAGTACTCTGTAACGCAGACATGGCTGGGAAGAATAAATCAAATCTTTCTGTGTACTTAGGGGAAAAGGAATTATTCAAATGTAGCCTGCAGCTTCAGGTCCATTTATGGAACCTGCAATCCTAAATAGTGACCACCAGGGGGAGCGCTAGGCCCATCTCTACACGGGTTCTATTTTTAGAGGCTGATACTTGCCTCAAGGAAGAAACCAAGGAAATAAGACTATAATACTTTTTTTTTTTTAAATCGGACCAACTTATAAATTATTTGTGAGTCCAATAAAAGGCAATTATCAACATTTCCTACTATTTCAAGAGTAATATATTCTATGTTAGAAAAAGATTCAATTTATTCCTTGGCTATGATTCAGATGACAGAAAATTGGAGGCAACCGAATCAAAAGACTGTTCTCCCGTGTAAATCTGTCTTTAAAACCCAAATCAGATGCTTAGAGAGTGCTTGCTATAACAGAAGGAGCCATTGTCTTCAAAGTTCCCCGTCTTCTCGCCAGTCGCCTGGACAAGCTGTGCCCTTGCTAGGCAGAGGGCTGATGTAATAGGACACTGTGGCATTCTCTGGACACAGCAGTGCAAGCAGCCTCTGAGGAACGTAGAGTCTTGAAGCACGAAGCCCGGGGGACGGGTGGCTTGCAGACATGTAACAAACGTCTAGGATCCTAGGGGTCCAGGCAGGGGTCCAGAATCGAGGATAAGAGGCCAGTTCTACAAGGAAAGCCCCCACGAGGTCTGCCGCAAAGCCACACAGTAAGGAAAACACTGCAGAGAGCGGCTGAGCCTTGCCTTTCTGAGGCAGTGAAGCTGAGATTTGGGGCAAGCGATCTTCAGGCTGTGCACAGCAGCCCTCTTACAGATTGCTAAATACGAGATGGGCTAAGTATGTCTGTGCGTCCGCGTGTGTCTGTGTGTGGCCATCACAGGTGGTCAACAAATAACCAGCTTTCTTCCTGGAAAAGGTCTTACGTGTTTCTAAATACAGTTACAAATATATTGGGCTTCTGCATTTTTCACAGATTCTGAGTCTGTGGTTTAGGCGCCTAAGGATTTGTTTTGAAGTCCTAAATGGGGAGGAGGGTGATGGTGGACCCACCTGGGCGTGCGGCTCTAGTCCTATCTCTTGGCTCTAAAGAGGACATCTTGTTAGGGGTGTGAGGATTTGGCCGCTTAGCTGAACTGAGAAGTACTTTTTCCCACGAATGGCGAAGAAAGGTCCAGACAGTGGGAATGGGAGCAATGCAGAGATTTCTCACCCAGCTGGGTGGGGAAGGAAGGTTTTCTTATGTAAGCCATCTAGTCTGTGGCATTCTGTCACAGAGGCCCGGATAGACCAAATAAGCTAGAATCCAAGGAACTTGGAGGAGAGAAGCAGTAGGTAGAAGCATGGTTGGCAGACATGTTGCAAATGTCCAGAGGTCAAGGATGCCAAGGTAGAGGTCCAGAATGAAGGAAAGGGGGTTAGGTGGACAAGAAGGCCCCGATGCAAGGTTTGCTGTGAGGCTCCATGCTGGAGCAGCACAAGTCTCACAGAGTGGGCCGACCAATCAGCTCTTCTGGCTCTTAGTTGTCCATGTGATCACTGTGTTTGACCATGTTCAACCTCTAGACATCATATTCATCTCAACAACTTATTCTCGGCTTCCTCCCCTACCTTTCCATCTTCCTTAGACTGTCTCTGTGCACAGGAAGGCCGAGTTACAGAGAGAGAGAGAGCCAGGGCCAGGGCACTGCTGGCAGGTTCTAGTTGAGAAGTTCTAGGGTGAGATCCCAAGGTGAGGTAAGATGTTCACAGTATCACTCCTGCCTCCTCCTATTGTGCTGCGGGTCATAGGCAGTCCCTGGGTCTCTGCCTCCTTGTACTTCATCATGCTTTGGCTTTGGAGTATGACAGAAACCCCTCTGGTGGTAATGGCACCGGTTCTTCCCGGTTCCCTCCACCCTGTCTATACCTCCCTGGGAGGTTTTGTTCTTAACCATTCTCCTTTTGAACCCCGAGGGTGAATTATTATTTTTTTTTACCGAGGCTCAACTTTTATTTACTTCTTTGTACATGCTTATTTATTGTCTTGTTTGAAAAGAAAATTTTAGCTTACTAATACTGTATTAAATGGGAAACCCTGTAAGTTAAAACAATGAGAAGATGTGCAGGAAAGGCACACGCTGGAAGTAAAGGTGAAGCCAAGACACTTGCCTGGCATCATAACCTCTCCCACTGATCATCAGCAAGACACAAACAGGTCCCCTGGCTTTCCCAATGCTTAGATAAAGCACGGCATTGACTCAGTTTAGAGTCTATAAGATACAACTAACCCAATTACCGCACACACTTTCACCTGTATGGAGCCTGGAGCTTTGGCAGAGTTCCCTTTGTTATAATGAGGAGTCTTATGCAGATAGCACCAGGAAGAAGAGGCACACTGGAGGGGGCGACGGTGCAGATGCTCTTAGCAAAAGGGACAGAAGGTGCTCCTGGGAATCCTAGAATAGTATTACATGTAACCAGACCTGCCATCAAGGCATGCAGGGATTCCAGAGGTATCAGCTTCAATGTTTGCTGGATCTGCACCCAGCACAATTGGCATAATCCACCAGAAGCTTATTATTGGCATTTCTCTGCTTCTCTTTCTGCCAATGATGAGCTTTCTCCGATGCCTTTGGCCCTTCTCAGAGCTCTAGTTACTCAGCTTTTCACGTTGTCCTGATTTTGTTTGCATACAGCTCCAGGTTATTGAGGGTCGCCGTTCTACCTAATAGCCATTTTTCTGAACAGCCAGCCTCCCTTCTGCAACTAATAACTAGGTTCTCAGAGTGCAGCTAGGACAAGTTGCCCATGTTTGGGTAGAACTGACCATGAGAGGCTACATGATATTAGCCTTTGGTAAGGTTGCCTAGCCTCTGCCAGGACAGAAGTGTTACTTGCTGCTCATGATGGCTCAGGGGCTGTGGTACAGTACGGAGTTTCCTCTGGTGAAGGGACAGATCCATGTGGGCTATGCATTTGGACTCCACAGTGTCATTCTTTTCATAAAGATGGTTGCATAACTGAAAGCATATGCTTATTTTGCTTGACTGGTGTTCCCTAGACATGTCCCCCATGACTCAGTTCTCTGTAAAGAACTGGTCCACTCCAGTCTTGATACCAGGACCCCGACAGCAAGGGCTCAAGGAGTAGAAGTTTGAGTTTGGTGAAACTGTTCAACCCAAAGCACACCAGAAATGGCACTGGGGTGTGCAATGCACTGGGGTGGGAAAGAGAAAAGTACCCCCCGTGGCTCAGCATAGCACAGCATCCTGGTAACAAGCGAGGGCCACCTGACCCAGGATCTGGGAGTCCCGAAACTAGCTAAGTACATCTAGCGGTCTGTCGCGTGAACTCCTTTGGGGAAGAGAGACTTCAGTGAAAATTGCTGATGGCTAAACCAAAGTTCTAATTCCTCCACATAGCCATGGATGCCCTTGGACCAATCTCCAGATGACTGAACTTGTTTCTACAAATATGAAGCATGGACAGTAAGATCTGCCTTAAGAATCTGTGGCATGAAATCATGGTTAGGCGGTTGGTTACTACTAAGTCCTAGTGCCGATGAATTGACTCTGTTTAATGGCAACCTTTGTTGGAGGGCTGCTAATATTTGCTAATATTTGTACTAGGACTTGGGCTTCTAACAACATGAGAGAAAAGCGATCTATCGTAGCGATCCCGGGAAACCAAGCCACCTAGGAGGAGGCAGCCGGGGCGCCTCTGGAAGGCAGGGCTCTGTTAGCCAAAGCTGGGGCTGGGGCTGTGTGCTTCTCGCAGCTCTGTTGGGTGTGGGTTGAATAATCTATGGTGAGGCCCAGATTCGAAAATAAATTTTTTAAATAGGCATCCATACAAGAAGAGATAAGAGCTCTCCCTGGGGGCACAGCAGGCTGGAAAGTGTTCTCTTGCGTGAAGGCAGGAGAATGGCTCAGTCCATCACGGCATAACCCTGCCTCTGAAATCCTGGAGGGGTGAGGGCAATCCCAGGCAACCTTGATCTCCTAGTCCGGTCTCCTGGATCTTACCCCTCCCCTGCTCGTCTGAGAGCCTTTGTTCAGGTGAGGATTCTACCTCACTGTCTGAGAAGGCTGCAGACGGAGGCTTATGCCTGGTCTTTTTTTTTTCTTGCTTGCTTGCTGGGGGTAGACACTGTTCTCAGTCAGCCTGTGGGGGCATCTCTCTGGTGGGAGGGAGGGAGCCCCTGCTCGGTTTTGTTGCCAGGCAGGGGCTGAGGCTGAATTGTCTTGCAAGAGCAATTGAAGCCTACCTTGGCTGGAGTCAGTGAGGTTGTAAAATCACTTCCCTGAGGCACTCCAGCACCCAATTTGGAGATGAGTGGGGATTTACATGATTCAAGGGAATGTTTCTTTCCTGTGTCAGGGCTCAGTCAGTCGTGAAGGGGGAATGTGTGAGCAAAGCTTAGCAGCTGTTGGAGCCTGTTCGTCTCTGGAGGGCTAGCAGAGTGGAGGCCAAAGGGACTGAATCTTTTAGGGGGTTGGGATGCAGCTGCTCCATAGTGACCCTCAGAGCTCAGGCTCTCTCTCTCTCTCTCTCTCTCTCTCTCTCTCTCTCTCTCTCTCTCTCTCTCTTCATTAGGAGGTTGTGTGGAGAAAACTCCTCAGGCTAAACCCACCATGAAAAAGATACACTCAAGACTTATTCTGGACTCTGTATTACGTTGTTGCTTTCCTAACAATTCCTCCCCAGATCTCTACAATGCCTCTAAGAAGTAAGTATTGCTATCCCATGTACAGATGAGGCAACTGAGGCTCAGGGAAGTCTAAGGAGGGAGAGGTGGAGGGAGAGTTACCCAACTGACTCAGCCAGTGCCCTACTGCCTGGAGCGCTCTAGGATTGACACCAGAGATGCTCCTTTCCGAACACCTATCACTGAGAAGAATACGAGCCAGTGAGATTGCTTTGCACTTCAGGACTCTTAGGATTGGACGAGGCACAGGTTCCTTGGGGAGCTGAGGGCTAGGAAAGGTCAGAGTCTACTACACGGCCTCTAGTGTAGACAGAAGAGCTAGGTGATGTTTATAACCACACTGAATTCAGATCTAGGCCAGTCTACTGGCCCGGTGCAGAATCTATCCTTTCTGAGCCTCAGTTTCTTCGTGTGTTCAGAGATTGTTATAAAAACCTAGGGCTGGTTGTCAGCATAATGGCCTTGCCCTGCAGAACAGGCTCCAGAAGTTTCAAGATGGCCACTCTTTCGATTATTTACTATGGCATAGCTGACCAAGCCACTATGACCACAGCATCATGGTTTAAGACAAGAGCCACCATTCATTTTGCTCATAAAACCTTAATTTGGTCAGGCTCAGCAGTATAGTCTGAACCCCTGCTCTAGGCAGCACTAGCTGGAGACGCCTCTGGGGATCTACCTACATGGCCAGCCAAAGCTCCCTGGAAGTTCCTTTCCATATGGGACAATCTATGGCTCCCATATAACAACCATGGCTGGGATGGATGACTGACAATTCCCAAAGACAAGAGATGAAAGAAGCTAGTTTATTAAGCTTTGGCCTCCTAGGTTGAGGGAGAGGGCATATCAGGGAGGAATATGAATGGGTTTAGTAATCATGCTTTAAGAGAACCACAGTGGCCTGCCCTCTGACCACAATTCCTTCGCCTTTCCTCCCCAGGCCTGCCACCCTCACCACTTCCTGGCAACCACAAAGCCTCATCCCAGTGTTGGAAGGCTTGTGTTCAAGGTGCAGGATCCTGCCGTCAATCAGGCCAGACTGCCAATGGGGCTCCCTGAGTGCAATGTCTGAGACAAAGCTCTTTCTGGATCAGCAGTCCTGTGAACTAGAAAGACAGATCATTTGCATGCACAGCCAAAGACAGGAGAAACACTCAGAGGAGGACAGCTATGGAGTCTGGCTTGCCTGTCAGAGTCCAGGGCAGAGGCTAGACAAGACTTCCTTATAGGAGCCTAGCACTGCCCATGGACCGAGCAGGCACTTTGTCCTAGGACAAGGCTCTCCTTCAAACCTTATCCCTGTCCTTGAGTGTAGGAGACCGTAGGGATGTCACTCAGGACTCCATTCGCGTCTCCTTAAGATAAAATAATAATTTTTACTTTGTTGGACTTGGGATGTTGAAATGAAGCATTGTGTTTGAGATTGTTCAGCAAAGTGTAGGGTATGAGTGGCATCTCTATGACCAATTGAACATAATGATGTTTATTTTGTGGAGTGAATACAAGACCTAAAATACATGAAAGAGATCTGTGAACTGTACAGTTTGGGGGAAAATAATACATATTTTTGTGTCTTTTGTTAACACTGGCTGCCGCCTAGTCATACTCCAGCACCAGAAAGGTGGGGACCCCCTGCACTGGAGTTGAGGATAGCTCATGCCTGTGGCATAAACTGTGGAAGAGAAACCACTGTCAGGAATTGACCAGACTGAATCTTTGTCATTCCCTTTGCTTTTCTCTTAAGTCACCAGATTCCATCCACAGGAGAGCACACTCAAATGGTGGTGAACCATTGTGTGGTGTGTGTGTGTGAGTGTGCGTGTGTGAATGATGTCTTACATGGATCATAGCAGAAGTATGTGGGTCATAGGACAACTTTAAGTCTTTCCATGTTGTTTGAGTCAGGGTCTCTTGCCATTTTTTTTCTGACTATAGCTAGCTAGCTAGCCCATGGGTTTCTGGCATTCTCCTGCTCCCCCCTTCCATCTCCTGGCAAGAGAACTGAGGTTACATATGTTCTTGCTAACATGTCCAGTTCTTATATAGGTTTTGGTGAGTCCAGTTCATGTCCTCATGCTTGCAAGATGAACAATTCTATCTACTGAGCCTTTTCCTGCCTAGACAAGGTTTCTGAGAAGACTGTCAAAGCAGGTGAGGGCACTTCCACATGTCAGGCTCTTACCCAACAGTGTCCAGAAGCACAAAAGGAAACACAGGCCTCCCCCAGCCCCCCCCGTCCGTCCATTTCATCAAAGTGATCATCTTAAGAAGTAGCCAGTGGGCTAGAAAGATGACTCAGCACTTAAGAGCCCTAACTACTCTCCCAGAGGTCCTGAGTTCAATTCTCAGCAATCACATGGTGGCTCACAACCATCTATAATGGGATCCGATATCCCCTTCTGCTGTGTCTGTAGACAACCACAACGTACTCATAAAAATAAAATTTAAAATATATAAATCTTAAAAAAAAATAACCAGAAAAATCCCTCTGCTTCTCACCAGCTAAGGCTACGTCATATGTCCCTTTCCAAATAAGTTCCAGCATGATATTTCTTATAAAAATAAGTAATTCTCCCTTGGGTTTAAATATCACTACTAGGAAGAAGTACTACACTAGAAGGACGACACTCAGGTTAAGAGTAATCCAACAACAAAAAA
Source organism: Mastomys coucha (assembly GCF_008632895.1). Taxonomy (NCBI): domain Eukaryota; kingdom Metazoa; phylum Chordata; class Mammalia; order Rodentia; family Muridae; genus Mastomys; species Mastomys coucha. Next base: position 64,117,397 of record NW_022196900.1, on the reverse strand, counting down.
AAGGGGAGTAAGGGAAGATAGGGAAAAAGGACCCATCTTTGCATTTTCTGGCTAACTCGGTTCCTCTAACATGATTGCAAATTTTACATAATATAGTGTGTGCAGGGCTTGAGGGCTGCATCAGAACTGTAGTCAGTAAATTAAAAGCATTTGCAGTGAGGAATTTCACAATGCTGTTAACAGCATGCTATAATTACTATTGGTAATTGGCTATTACTAATACTTAGACAGAGCACACTAAGTGCCAGTCACCTTTCTAAGTGCCTTAAACACACTAAATCATTATCATCTGCTGCTCGTGAAGGCGAATACAGACAATGTTTTGATATTCATGCCTTTGTAAAGATTTACTTATTTTTATCTTATGTGTTTAGGTATTTTGTCTGCATGTATGTCTCTGTGCCACATGTACGCAATGCTGTCGGAAGCTAGAGTCCCCTGGAACTGGAGTTACAGATAATTGTGAGCCTCCATATGGGTGCTGGCATTGGAAACCTGTCCTCTGGCCTGGGCTTGCTCACTGTGATGACAACAGGAAGATTTCTCTTTGGGGGTGACCTGCTATGTAGTAAAAAAGCCCTGACTAGATGCCCGAGTGAAGAGAGTCCACATACAGAAAGACCAGGGAAGGCAGGGTTGGGCCATCTTGGATGTTTTAATCTCAGTCGAGCTTTCTATCAAATGAAGCCTGTTAGCAACCTTTATCAAATCTTTATAAACAATGAAGCAGCATCCTCAGCTGCTGGGTTCTAGGGTGGTTTGTTACACAGCAGTGAAGCAGAAATAGTTGTTTCAACAAATGCGTGCAAGTTCCTTGGACAGTTTTCATGAGAAATTTTATTATTTGTGATTAGTGAGAAAAGATCAAGTCGTAATCGTGAACCTGGACATTTCATTCACTCATCTGACAGCTGTAATATTGGCTACCTGCTTTGCCTTAGGCTGTGTTCTTGGTGCACAGACATTGCAAGGGGGAAATGTGATACTTTGTAATTTATGACCAAAGTTCACCTTCTTTGATGCTGCTTTGACCAGATCAGTAGTAATCCTAAATGTATCACTTTTTTTCTTTTCTTTTCTTTTCTTTTCTTTTTTCTTTTTTTTTTTCCGAGACAGGGTTTCTCTGTGTAGCCTTGGCTGTCCTGGAACCCACTCTGTAGACCAGGCTGACCTCGAACTCAGAAATCCGCTTGCCTCTGCCTCCCAAGTGCTGGGTATCATTTATTATTTCAAAATTTACTATGTATTTTCTTCATCTAAATCTGATGTCACTACTTTTGCAATGCCCTAAGCAGGACCCATTCATAGACTTGGAAGTCAGACTAACCTAGTCTTAAATCTTCTCTTCCTTCTTTACTGCTTTGGACCTCAGTTTCTTTGTGTTTGGATTTGGTTTACGAATTCCCACCTAAAGCTACCGAAAAGGTTATAGGAAGACCACCAGCGCTTGATAATGTCTGTGCCTTTGTTTCTGCCTCCCAGGAGGACGCAGATACCACAAGCAGGATACATGACAGGCCATCACCTTGGTGGTCTTTGAGTGAGGAAGTGTGGCCAGGCTCTGAGCAAGCAGGGGAGAGGCCACCTGCATCAACCTAAGTGGAAACCCTGGACAGGAGACAGCTAACCAAGGGACAGAGGGTTTGCTCAGCTGCAGAACTGACTTTGCTTTTCCTTGCTGCTCATTTCCAATGAGGATTTCCCAAAGGACCACCCAGATTGGCCAGAGCCACTTAGAATGCTGAATCCCTTCCTGGAGAATAGGTCTTTAATTTCTACTGTAATGAGCCAGACATTGACTCTTCATCCCACGTCCTTAAATGCAAACACAGAGCTCACTTGGAGGTGGATAGCAGTAGGCATGAATTAGCCCATCCAGTGTACAGCCTTTGATTGAGACCAATTACTTAACCCAGCCCCACTTCATTTCCAGTGGAAAACCTACCACTAATGTCTTCGACTGCAGCCAGGAACTGATGAGGCAATCAGGAGGAAAACAGATATAATAGACACGGGAGCTCACAAAGGGTAGGAGAGGAAGTGGGGAAGGCAGTGGGTGGGATATGTTCATTCACTGTCTGCAGACTGTGCCACATACTGGGTTGGGTGTCTTTTAGGCATTTGCACTGAGAAATTAGAGTATTGTGGCACACACACACACACACACACACACACACACACAGAGAGAGAGAGAGAGAGAGAGAGAGAGAGAGAGAGAGAGAGAGAGACAGGCAGACAGAGAGAGACAGAGAGACAGAGAGACAGAGACAGAGGCAGAGAGCACATCCCCGCAGTGCCAGCGGACCGGCACATAAAGCTGTATGCTTGATGACCATGCTAATACGGAGTAGTAAGCTTCTGTGAAGATGTATGTTTGCTGTGGCCAAGGTGTCTAGGTGTGGACTTCTCATACTCTATCTTCCTCGGATGGTTTCTTCATCAGACCTGAGTTTTCTGCCCTCTTCCCTGTCGTCAGTACTTGAAGAAAATTTCCCATAGAGAGAGAATGGGAGTCACTACTGCTTCAACAAGGCAGAAACTGCTGTTCAGGTGCCCAGGTGTGAGCAGATTCCCTTATTTGGTGTTTAATCTTGTCCTAGTAGGAAAGCATTATTTCATCTGTTTTACAGATGACGAAGCCAAGGCTAGGAGATAGTAAGTGGTGAGCGGCACTTTCTGACCTAAGGCTGCTTTCTCCC
>NW_022196900.1:64095064-64114684 GCF_008632895.1 Mastomys coucha | reverse complement strand
AGGGAACTGCTTCCTTTCACATTAGGATTGCAGAGTCAGATCTCCTATGTGATTGTGCACACTACAGGTCCAGCATGGGAATTGTGGAGAACTTCTGAAAGTGCACCCTGGAAAGCGCAAGCCCAGGTGTCATGGTCGTGCACGAGGCAGCACAGGGCATGCATGCTCTGTTCTGAGGCCATAACTCACAGGCTGATTTCTATAGTGAAGAGTGTTTCTGTAAGACAGGCAGCAATACATTTTCAAAATGAATTACTATCTTGCTGTTGCTTCTGCATAGCAGTTTACAATGATCACTGACAGCAAGATGCTATAATTAAGGTGAAATTCGAATATGCAAACCTAACAGGTTTTGCTGATTTTTTTGTTGTTGTTGTTGCTGTTGTTGTTATTTTTGCCTTTTTCCCCATTTATCTTAGAAAACTTTGGCTGGAGCAGATGGGTGTCACCACGCCAGTGCTCAACACACACTTTCTCATAGAGGTATAGCACAGTTCCATTGACCTCCTTCAGCTCTCTTGAGATATGATCTCTTTATATATCCAAGGCTTGCTTTGGAATTTTAATCTTCCTGCCTCAGCTTTTTCAGTGCTGAGTTTACATACAGTCTAGAATCTGTCTTTTCCTTTCATTTGCACTTGTTTTATATTGACTCCTTTGTCCCTAGAAATGATATTCATTTCTGCTAATGCATAAGAGGTGGGGCTCTAGAGTTGGCGCTAGAGGATCTAGCCTTAGCCTGACGTGGCACTTTGTAGTTGCACAACTAGATCCAAACAGTCTCAGGTTCAGTAATGGGCAAGATTCTGCATCCATGACTCAGACTCAGGACTGTAGCCAATCAGTTTACGCCCTCTAAATCTTGGTGTCTTCATCGTCGGTTGAATCAATACTAATTAGTATTGTATCAATACTTTTGGCATTGGAAGATTTCTGTGAGGATTATGCTTCTGAGAGGTGGCAGGCACAGAGCATGTACTCTACAGTTCTGACTTCCAGAGGGCTTTCAAAATCATTTTGAGGGGGTTGGCAAGATGGTCCAGTGCATAAAAGAGCTCGCTGTGAAAGGCCTGACTTGACCCTCCAGGATCCATGATGGAAAGAATGAAAGTTGTTCTTTGATCTCTACACATGTGCTGTGGCATGTGTCCATGTTCACACACACACACACACACACACACACACACTGAAATAATAAAGACAATTGTTTTGAAGATAGAAATGATAAATGTAAGTACTGTGAAAGCCATCTATTTTAAAAGATCGCTTGATTAGCCATGGATCAATGGCTCTTGTGGAAGATCCAATACTAAGTGACATGAGAGATTATAAGGAAGAATCAGAAGCTGAGCTTACACTAATGTAAGGCTTACTTTCCAGAGAGCCTCCACACTCTAGGAAATAATAGGAGAAAAATTAAAAGTGCTGTTGCCATGTTTATGAGATAACAAGGCAACAACTTCTAATTGCAGCCTTATGACAGATGTGCGCGATGGACCTGGCTTTGATACGACTGGGAGTGATGGCTAGAGATGGTTCTGATGGAAGAGTCAAGATGAGCAAGATCACTACTATGATAAAGTGGGAGGAAGGCAAGGGGTCTGTAGGTTGAACTGAGGAGACAATGAGTCTAACAGAACATGCCATCATTACACATATAAAAGGAAGAGAGACCCAGGAGTTCAGGGAAGAAGAAGGCAGGCCAGACTCTTGTAGTACCTCACAGGCATTATTGACACTTTGGTTAGTTATGTTTCTCTGTAGTGGGGACCTCTGTGCATTGTGGGACATTTAGTAACAGCTTCACCTCTATTCACTGGATGCCAGTAGCATATCCCTACCCCATGGGGCAATCACAAGCATCCTTGGGCATTGCCAGGTGGCCTTTGGAGGGCAATGTCACCCTTACTAGAGAAGATGGTGCTGGGGGAGGTATGTTCCCCATGAAGAAGTCTATGGAAATGGTTGGGGACCCTGAGTTCCAGTTCCAGGGGACTCTGCATGAATGAGATAGGAACTTTGTTATACACTGGATGTCAGGAGTGAGGAGAAAGGTGAGGTCCAGATACACTACCCTGAGCAATTCAGAGGTGATCAGATGTAACATCTCCATCTCTATATCTGCTGCCACAGCATGGAAAAGGCCAACTTGATTTCTTGTGGGAAAAGAAGAAAAGAAAGATCTCAAATGATGTATACGCAGGGGAAAACTGAGGCGAAGGAGACTTAGGAATCAAAACTGAAGAGACGTGCGAAACAGAGACACAGTCTTAGGATCCTTCTGACTTTCAGAACGGGTGCTCACATCTGCCAAGTTTTGCCTACACCTCTGAGGAGAGGAAGGGAGTGGCTGTTTGATGCCTTTCTGAAGTTTCCACATACGAATCAGAAGCACGTTTCTCAGACATTCAAGCTAGTCAGTGTGTCTCCCCATTGAGATCAGTAATGATGCAACTGGCTGATCCTACCAAGGCAAAGCTACACTGCTCCAAACATCCCAAGGCAGCTGTACACCCTTGAGCTAGTTAGTTCTCTGATCTGAGCTCTCACTTCATCCGTGGCAATATGGACTTAGTAATTTTCATGTGGCAGACGTCTTTGATTGAAGATTAAATAGAAGGAGAGGCATGAAGTACCTGTCACATAGTAGTATTTAATGGCTGTTGGCTATTTGCTTATCTATTTTCTGTCCATCTCCATTTACTTGATTTACTTTGCATCTGGAAGAGTAGGGGGTTATATCCAGGTATGGCATCTTTAGTGCAGATGTGTTGGCTATGACTGGCATAATAATTCCAGAGAGAGTTTCTGAAGATGTATATTTAAGACATCTGGTCCCCTTGAGACATAAATAGAATGAATCTTGATGATGCTCAGTGTTTGTATTGAAAGTAGAAAGTCCAGTGAATCACATGTAGTCTCAGGCTCCAGATGTTTGGTGATCTATGGCAGAACCTCTCTGTAACTGTTAGCATCCCTGCTCCTTCCTGGATGCTTGCATCTGAGCTTCTATACCAAATGAGCCTTATGCCTCGCTACTATCTTCAACAACAGATTCCTCTGACTTTAGAAGCTCCAAGAGCCATTAGAAGATTCTGGGGTTCCTGCAAAAGCACCTGTGTCTCTCTGGAAACAAAACTCTTCACTGAACTGATTTTAGTTAAACATCACCTTTCCTTAGCCACGTGGACATTTTTTTTAAAAAAGGGCTAAAGGACTTAGAGCCATTTTGAAGGTGTTTGACTAATCAATACCTTGGTTACTAGTTAATCACACTGAATGGGAACTGAGCTCTGACCATTTTAAACATCCGGTAGACAGTTTGGGTTCCAGCCTGGAGATATCTATAGCTTCTAAAGTAGGCTATTCGCTTCTTTTACATAGATGCTAGATGGTGACTTCTGGATGAGATGTTTGCAGTTGCTTTCTTTGGCTTGTCTTTGATGGCATGGCACCCTGGGGTAACAGCACAAGAGAAGGTGAACCAGTAAGTGGGCTTTGGATCTTCACAAAACTGGGGTCCTCTGCTGGGGGTCTAAGACTCAGTGATGTTGGCAGTGGGTTGTGTTGGCATGGAAGATAACTTCTTCTAATCCAGTGGAGGAGTGGAACAGAGGAAAAGCCAGCTAGTAATAATCTGATCGGCCAGCTACCAATTTCCACTCAGCAGTGGGGTGACACAGACCACATCGTTTAATCTCTCTTATTTCTCAGTTTTCCTGTCTATAGACAGAGACTCATAATACCTCTTCTACAACAGTTGATGCAGATGTAATAAAATCCTGGATTTAAAATGTCCTCTATATTTAGTAGGCATTTAATATGGAGCATTTTTGTCAAGCATTTTGAGACAGTTAATCTCTTTAGTAACTTTGTCAGCTATAAGAGAAAATAGTAAAAAATAAAAAATATCACTTTACATTGATTGGGGGGGATATATTTAGATAATATAGATATAAATATTTTGTGGGTGAGAACAAGACACTACAGAGAGATGTGGCCATGTCATTCTAAAACTTTGCTTTGAGGAGACAGCAGAAGTAACATTTTTCCCATGTCTTACATTTTGCCTTTTCTATTTTTCTAAGATTTCCAACCTGACTACATATATTTATATCCCACTATTGAATATTTTATTGTACTTAAGCAGAACCTGAATCTAACCTTTAAGCATTCTCTGCCTTTCAAACATTGGAAGTTTAAAATAGAGTTATTTTATTCAAATTCTTATTAGTTGATTTAATTTTGAATCATGATTGCTTAAATCAGTGATACTCAACCTGTGGGTCCCGACCCCTTTGCAGGGGTTAAATGACCCTTTCACGGGGGATGCATATTAGATATCCTGCATGTCAGAGATCGACATTATGATTTATAACTGTAGCAAAATTGTAGTTATGAAGTAGTAACAAAAATAATTTTTTTTCAGTGAGGATCACCGCAATGTAAGGAACTGTATTAAAGGAGTTACAGCGTTAGGAAAGTTGAGGACCACTAGATTAAATGCTACAGTAAGAGAGATTCCCTTAAAGTAACAGTTCAGAAGGGGAAACATGTTTTACAAGTAGATAATCTGTAGCTTGTATTTAAAACAAATACAGTTTTGGAACATCATAAAATTCATCGCTAGTAATAATTAGAAGACAGAGGCCAGAGGTCGGTGGTGGAGAAAATCTCACCTGAGATACTCTCAATTATAAAAGCTTATCATCGTAATCCTTTCTGAAAACGAACAGAGTCTTGATGTTTGATGAACTTATCAAACAAGACAGTTCAGTGAAGAGGCAAATTTCACGTTAAGGCAGAGAGATCCAATTCAGTGCTTTACAAAGTGCTGAGGGAGAAATCATGGTGCTCACTGCCAGTGCCTCTGACGTTGGTTTTCAAAATAGAAAGTTACAGGAAAAAAAAAAATCATTCTCCTGGGTTCAAATCCCGGTGCTGGCATTCACTATTAATAGTTATTTGATCTTGAGCAAATTACATAACTGTTCAGAGCTTCATCTTACTCACTTGTGAAAAGGGAGGAAAATAAGGTCAGGAATTAAATGCCTGCAAGTTCCTAACACAATGGGACAATGCCCCCACTTAGCAAGCACTCACCATGAGCTGCTCTCAGGCGAGGCTGGGACCATTGTTACTGTTGGTTTTCTCATTTGTTTGGATGGTTGACAGCAATCAGAAAGAAGAAATTTATAATGTGCCAAATTGGCATGGGTCTTCTAGATTTATCCAGATCAATTAGAGTCTTCAACTTTCGGCTGTATTTTTAGCAACAGCGCTTGTTTTTTTCTCCCCAAACAAAATTCCACAAGAGCCTTAATACAGAAGATGAGTGTGTTTGTGAGTGTGGTGTGCCTGCACATGTGCATGCAAGTGTTTAACTAACAGTACACATTTACTTTGTAAGCTTGTGATTAACATTTGCTTTTCATGTATCTTGATAGAAATAGGGTTGTATAAGTATAAAATCCTAAAGCCATGGAAGGCTGTTGTAGTTAGTGGCAAAATCAGTGATTTTTTCTAGTACATGTTTTATATAAGTAATAATTTCTGGTTTGTGTTATTTATAAGGCTTATTTAAAATTTGAAACTCTTTCAATTTATTAAGATTTCTTTTAATAATAATAATATTAATAGGGCTAATAATAGAGCATTAGTAGATATTCCATGTTGTTCAGTACACATCTAAATCAATCAAGTCTAGCTGGGCAGCCTGTGGCCTAAATGTTCAGCACTTTCTTTTATCACTAAGAGAGGCAGACAATATTCAACTGTTCTTGTGGGTTGCCTATCTCTGTTTCAATTCCATCAGTATGTGTCTTTTGAAGCTGTCATTAAACACACTCACACATGCACTCACGGGACAGGGTGGGTGCACTTCAGTACATCACAGCAGGGTCTGTATGATCAAGGGGAGTAGGATGGTTCAGTGCATGGCAGAGAGGATGCAGAGATGGGAATGTCTGCTCTTGTCTGGCTTCTTTATTTTATACCTTTACCTCTGTCAGGGCCTACAGCCCATAGGACGGTTTCACATACATTCTTGATTGGCCTTTTCTTCTCACTTGTGTTTCCCTGGAAGGATTTTTCACAGACATATCCAGAGGGTAAGCTTCAGCAATGTCTTCAGTGATCCTGGACCCAGTACCACAGACGACTAAGATGGGCCACATCACAGGACTCTCTTGTTGATGATCATCCCTCTCAGCACTGAGAAACGCTTTTATTGTCTTAGATGATTATTTTTAATTTGTAGCTTATTTTGTTTAATGGTAATGTAGTCGTTCTTGTTTGCTGATTGCTTGTGTTTGCAAAGCAAATGACTATCTAATAATTTATTTTAATTTATATGGCCATATTTTTAAAATGTATCACCATGTAGACCAAGATGACTTTGCTTTATTTATTTAGACTAATTATGATTTCTATCTTTTTTAAAGGAGTTAGTTAGTTATCCATCATCATCATCATCATTATTATTACTTTATTTTATTTTTATATTGGTAGTTCTATGTTGAACTTGGGATATTATACAAACAGACAGGCACTGTTTCAAATGAGCTATCACTCCAGCCCAGCCTCTGTCTTTTAGACATAATAATTAGGCTACTTACATTGAATGTAATTATTGGTGGAGGGTGGCTTTGAGTACATCATCTTCCTATTTCTTACTGGTCCTACATCTTGCTTCTGTATTGCTCTTTTTCTGAGACCATCTTTTAAAATTAGCATCTTATAATTTTAAATGGATAGAGTAACTAGTCCACTTTATTTTTGTTGTTTCTCTGTAAGATTTGTAATGTATAGCACAAACTTCCCACAGCCTATGTTCAAATGATAGTATATCACTTCTAATATTATTATTTCATCTGTAAAACTTTCTTTGACATTTATCATAATGATTTTTTTTAATTCTTGTTCTGAAAATGGTGGAATTACACAAGATTTAACATTTTATTTAGTTTAATCAACCCGTGTTACAGAGAAAATCTGAGTGCCAGGGAGCGAGGCAGAGACTTTTGGCAACAAGCTTTCTCACCAGGCACTTCATGAGCTTTGGTGAATTTAATTGTCACTGTATCTTTCTAAACTTGCTTTTGTATTATTTGAATTGAAGACCATGGAAGAACAGAGTAATTTGGCTCATTCCACAGAGATGTGTGGTAGCACAGGCAGCCTTCTAGCCTCTGAACCAACCTTAGCACCAGAGCAGTCCCTCACATCAAGAAAATAAAACAAACTATCTCTTCAGAAATAAATACCTCTTGCTTTGATAAGCAAGTCATAGGTTTAACTTGGAGTTAAGATAACTCAAAGAGTTCCATCCTATCATTTATACTGACAAAATCCAGAATTTGTCAGGGGGACTGGAGAAATGTAGATGAAGACCTCAATGCCAGAGGGAGGACAAATATCCCCTAAGGATCCAGTAGAGTCATCACTCCTTTAATAGACCCCTCATGTCGCAGATGCCAAGGAAGTGTCAATCATGCTTCTTCTTTTTATTTTATTGCCATTATGGGTATCAAAGTGTGTTTGCCCAAGTGTCTGGGCCAGAGCCATGTGAATGTTCTCAGCAGTCATCAAGATGACTGGGATTAATGTGGTTTTCTAATTAGCATATGCAATTGGGTGGCTGTGACTCAAAAGTGAGTCACAGTAATATAGAGATTGATATTCAGAGTAACTAACTCTAAGCGATGCATCCAATAGCACTGGCATGAATGATGCAGAAAAGCCTGTACATGCTTGGAACTAAACCTGTGTGTGGAATTTTATGTGACTTGCAGATACTTGTTTGTATCATTCATTTGTTCTTTATTTGGTAAGTAAATATCCTAGATACAGCAGTTAGATATATTGCTAGTTAGTAAAATAAGCAAATGATATCCCGATCCTCCTGTAATTTACAGGCTGTGGTGGTTTGAATGAGAATGGTTCTCCTAGGCTCATGTGTTTGAATACTTGGTCCCCTGTTGGTAGGCTGCTTGGGAAATGTTAGAAGGTATGGCCCTGTTAGAGGAGCTATGTCACTGAAGGCAACCTGGAGATTTTCAAAGCCCACACCATGCATCATGTCTGTGGATCATGATGTTGAGCTCTGAGCTACTGCTCCAGCACTATGCCTGCCTGCCCCTCCTGCTATTCTCCATGCCTTTGCCATTATAGTCATGGCTCACTCATTGAAACTGTGAGCCCAATAAACTCTTTCTTTTATGAGTTGCCTGGGTCATGGTGTCATAGCACAGTAATAGGAAAGCAAGTCATGGACTCAGACGGCAAACAGGTAAACACAAAGTTTCACTTAAAATTGTGAAGACTTCTACGAAGGAGTCAACAGAATGCGCTGACAGAGAGAAAGAGATCTAAAGATAAATTGGTGGGATGCCATTCTCTGCAGAGGAAGGATCTACACTGAGATGTGAAGCTTGGGAGAAGCTGAGTGAAGAGGGCACCGTGGAGAGATCAGCAGGTGTTATGCTCCTGTTGTGGGAAGTAGTTTGTGATGAACGTGGACTGAAGGAGGTAGGCTGAAATGCAGAGAGTTGCAGCATGGATAAATATCAAAATGGTGGGAGGAGTCTGTATCACAGAGTCATGGACAGGATAGGGAGGGGCATTAGAGTTTATGTCCAGTAAAATAAATCTTATAAATGAGAAATATTGCATGGTTTCTCACTAGAAGAACTCGTGTGTGTGTGTGTATGTATATATATATATTTAATATATATTCTAATATACAATATATATTGTATATATATTGTATATACATATTTCTAATATATGTTCTAATATATATCATATAATTGTGTATATATACATATATATATTATATATATATTAGAAAATGAGAAAGAAATAGAACTCCCCCCCCCAATGGTCATAAAAGGATCTGGTGACATTATGGGATCCTACATTAGCATGGTGGGTACTGAGGTGAGTAGAACAGGGGAAACGTGAGATACAATTTAATGGCAAAGTTGACAGAGATTTCTAAAAAATTTGGCTGAGAAGCTGAGAGAAGGAAGGGAATTAAAGATCATTGCCAGGAACCCAGTCTGAGAACTTGGATGTGTTGGTGGTTCCACTAATGACGGGGTAAAATTGAGAAAGAAGTTGGTTAAAATGAAGAGGTTCAACCTAGAACCATTATGTTCTCTGTCCTGGGCTAAGGAGCGGGATGTGAAGTGGGGAGCCTGGTAACAGAAAGGGTGGGCAGAGGTCAGTGCAGGGTGGAGCTCTAAACTTAGAAAACAAACATTCATGTGGATCGCATCTGATGCTGGTGGCATGAATCTCGGCTCCTCAAGGATAAGAAAAGCAAGGACAGAAAACAAAGGCAAGGCTTTGTTCTGAAGAACTCGTGTTCTTAGAGACCTTAAAGGACTGGTCACTGAGTGAGAGACCAAGTAGAGGTTGTGTTGAGGAGGTCGGGAGAAGGAAGCTTCGAGAGGCTAACACAGGGAGAGTCAGATGAAGTTGGAAAGCTCTCTAGTGAGCTTAGCAATGAGGAGGATGCTGGTGATGGAGCAGTTTCAAAGCCACATTTAAGACATCTTCATCTCATGATATAATCCCTGTGTAATTGAATGGATTAGCTCAAGATTATATCATTAGTGACTTTGACTCTAAGCTTTAACTATAAGCTGAGCCTGTGTATTAGGGTGGCCTCTTGTAATATCAGATAGGCTTTCTGACTTACTATGCTAAAGTAAGTAAGTAGCTAATTAATTAGTTTGGTTTTTAAGTTGTTGAGGTGACTACATTCTGGGGTCAAACATTTGACTTTCTGGTTGTATATTCAACTGGATTTTAAACTTTTTAACATACCAAGCTACTTTAAAAGTAGGTGAGAGCTGGGGAGATGGCTCAGTCAGAGAAGTGCCTGCCACACCACAGGAGGATCTGAATTTGGACCCCCAACACTGCAGATGAAAAAAGAGCACGGTAGAACATGGCTGTAATTCCTGTGCCAGAAGGTAGAAATGGGTGGATCCCTGGGGCTTGCTAGGCAGCCAGGCTAGCCAATCAGTGAGTACCAGATTCAGAGAGACCAGCAGAGCAAGTCAGGAGGACATCTAATACTGACTCTGGCTTGCACATGTACATACCCATACTCACCACACACACACACACACACACACACACACACACACACATACACATACACATAAACATATGTACACACTTATGTACATGTGTACATACATACACACAGAGAGATACACACTCACAGACACATACAGACACACATGCACACACTTATTTACATGTGGACATACATACATATACACGCATACATGCATGTACACACATGCACACACATATACACATACACACACTTATGTACATGTGTACATATATACACACACAGAGGTACACATTCACAGACACATATAGACATACATGCACATACTTATTTACATGTGTACATACATACATATACATATGCATGCGCACACACACACACACACACACACACACACACACACACACAGTATCTCAGTGATCCACAGCCCTGGACACGGCAGGTTTCTGATGAGGATGGAGAGGTTTGTACATGGCTGAGTAGAGAGGATAGAAGACACTGGCATGTGTCCTAGGCTGCTGCACAGGGTTCCATACATGATCTCAGTCTACATGCAGAAGTTCACTGAGCTGCTCTCTGTGTTTTCAGTTGTGAGTGGCAGAACCTGGGATCAGATGTGTGCTTGACGGACTCTAAACTTCTGTTATCTCAGTGTTTCTTCAGTTGTTTTCAATAGTCTTACAGATGTGTGAAAAATGGTCTGAGTTCAACATAATTGGGGGAAACAATGGGATGAGCAAAGTAAAGTGCAGAACCCCAAACATTAGCAGGCATTTTAAATGTGCGTGGATGGCACATTGTAGGCTGTTTATTGAAAAGAATTAGACTGTGGAACTTTTCTTTTCCCTGCCCTCCACCCCAATACATAGTTTAAAAACTGGTACACTAGAGAATTAACTTTGGAGAGGTGTGCAGCAGTGCCATTTGACTTGTGTTGTACCAATAAGTGAAGAAAACTAAGTCATTCAGAGTGACTTGCTAATAGTAGCAAGCCAGTTAGAAGCAAACCCAGACTAGACTCATGTGCTCCTGAGTTCTGGTACTCCAGATTAAGGCACTTCCTGACCGAGCAGGTTCTCACTGGCTGGGAGATACATTGGAACTATTTGCCAAGATTTCATAGGCCACAGAATTCTTGGAACCTCCTTCACTGTCACTGATTCAGTTTGCACTGCTGCAGACAAAGATGTGTGGCTAGGCATTTGATGGAGAGGATTATTTCACTTGCAGTCCTGGAGGTTTTAGAGTACACTGCTGGCATTTCTTGGCTCTGGTGATGGTCTCTGGCTCAGCCACACTGTGGCAGATGGCATCATGGTAGAAACATATTGTAGAAGAGAATACATGGTAAAGTGGAAAGCAAGAGGCTGGAGAGTGAATAGCTAGGCCACTCCTTGCATAACAACCCATTTTCACAGGACCAGCCAATGAGAGACCAACAGTAATCGCTTCATAAGGATGGTGTTCCATGATGTAACACTGTTCGGTAGCTTCTACTGCGTAGAGATTCCCCCATCTCAACCGTACATTGCTGGGGACTCAGTCTCCACCATAGGAAAACTTTGAGGCACGAACCACAACAAACTATAAGCATTATGTAATTTAAAAATGGATAGAACTCCCTGGGAAAGGTATTTGGCAATATGTGTTGTAAGCTTTAAAATCATCCACCCCATTCTACAGGACATATCGCCAGTAAATAACCTATAATTCAGAAAACACAGAGCTCAGGTATCTCTTATTGTAGGGTAGTAAAGCAATACACAGTCATAAATACTTTATATCTCTTCTGTATTAAGTGCAAAAAAATCAAGATATACAACATGATATCCAGTATGCCCCCAACTATAATATGGAAATATAATGGAAAGAAATATAATAAAATATTAATGGTGGTAAGATTTGAAATAATATTTTTATAATTGTCATTATACTTTCTTTAATGTGACTACATTACTTGTATAATCATCAAAAATGAACTACACTTAAAAATTCATTAAAATGATGGGAGAGTATTGTTCATGTTGGCTAGAGGTGATTTAATGGTGGTCCTGATGCTCCTTCAGCGTCTGGCCTCTGTGATTGCATTACTGTGTGCCTCTGTCTAGACATCATGTCATGAGCTCTAGAAGCTACAGCAGTGTGGCACTGCTGTCTGGGCTCCTGCTTTCAGCTCTGCCTGGCTTTACTGTTTCTATCCATTGTGACATCACAGCTCAGGCTGGGGACTTACAGTGACATTATCTTGACAGTTCTCCAGTGAGGTACATGGCTAATGCAAGACCTCTTCAACCTC
The DNA here is from genome assembly GCF_008632895.1 of Mastomys coucha. NCBI lineage: Eukaryota > Metazoa > Chordata > Mammalia > Rodentia > Muridae > Mastomys > Mastomys coucha. Next base: position 64,102,295 of record NW_022196900.1, on the reverse strand, counting down.
CAAATCTTTGGCCTGTAAATTCTCTCCACATTTCTCCAAAACATTCTTTTATTTTTGGAGAGCATATCAGAAAAAAAAAAAAAAAGGTTCATGGCTCAAACTTTGAGCTGTCAGTATTTCTATATGTCAAGATTATTTAATTTAGTTCTAACTAGGAATCAGATTCAAACAAATCTCTTAAAAATGTCACTGTCCATTACCCAGAAATAGGCTTTATTTTTTTCCTTCCCTCTCTGCCCTTGTCCCTCCTCCCTCCCTCTTTGTCTCCTCCCTCCATCCCTCTATCCACCTCATCTTCCTCCTTCTCTTTCTCCTTTTTTTCCCATTTCAGTTCTTTCTGAATGTCTACCATGAGTCTATCTATGATAGAAGGAATTCAGTAGCAATGGAGACAGGACCTGAATTCCAAGGATTTAGCCTCTGGTGGAGACAAGAATTTCACCAATATTGCAAGCATGCTAATTAAACATTGAGAAGATATATTTTTAAAAAAATCAGCAAAATTGTATGGTTGTCAGAAAACTTCTCCTTCCAGCATTGCTAGCTGTGATGATACGGAGAGATACCTATGAGTTGAGCACTGGGACAGCAACCAGGTTCTCTCGGTAGGCACGATGAGGAAAACACACCTAGAGGAGAGTTCAGAGTGACCTCCACGGAATAAAATCTGGATATAAAGCAGAGTGAAGATAGTGGGCTCCTTACTGAATGAGCAGAAGGTTTTATGTCAAGATGAGCCCAGTGAGAATCTTGAGCTACAAGCTGTGGCTAGGCAGGAGCAGGGGCAGGGGCAGGGGCAGGGGCAGGGGCTTGGGCTTCAGTGCAGTTATAAGCAGATTCTGTGGGAAACGGGAAGGAGCACAAAGGAGCATGATGGTTGATGGGAGGAAGAGCAGTCGCTTGTGTTCTAAATCAAACCACTCACTTTAGTTGGTATAGGAATCTATCACCAGTTCTTGGAGCTGGCGGCCTTTTGTGAGTGCTTGTGGTTGAACATGAGAGGCAAACCCTCTACCACCAAACGACATCCTCAGCCAGGCCCCGTGACTTTAAGGCCAAATGTTTTTGTTTTTTTAGTTTGGGAGGCCGAGAAGTTCAATTTAAATATAACTGTAGATTCTGTCTCGAGTGAAATGAAATAGAGACATGATATTTACCTCCTAGGATGATTATAAAGATCAAATGAAGGGGTCTAGGTAATACTGCGGCACGTACTTAAAGACAAGTTTTAGAAACATTTTATAAATATTTTTATGTACTTTCAGCAACTACGTTGGGTAATGTTATTTTAATGTAGTTTTACCAATGAGGCAACAGGTTAGAGATGTTAAGTACCATAAGTCTTTGAAGCCGAACCCTGGTCTCAATTTGTGTCTAACCGCTGACGTTTCTTCGTTTCAGTCACTCTGAGGACTCATACTCTAAAATGATAATCATTTGAGCTATTTGACATTGATAAGGTTGTAAAGGAATCAGGTTGATAGTGCGTGTTATATGGACTGGCTGTATCCCAGGCTCTTGGCATCTATTCAAAGAATGGAAGTACACACAACTAGGAATGTAGTGAAGGATTTTACTCATAGCAGGCTCAGCATGATTGCCGAAGAGCCCCAAGATACGTCCCATGGCATCTTTTTACAAGTTTGAGAAGGCAGTTTGCTAGAGGCAGGGTTTGGTGGTTTCTACTCTTATAACTGTTGATTGACAGGTAGAAATTTGGGACTTGTGTGCAGACATTGTCTTGCATTCCACAGGTTTAATCATGCATATGCAGTCATGTATAATCCTGTAAAAATTCATTCTGAGAACACAGTTTGCCTGACTGTGTCTACAACTAAAACCAGTTTGGCCCATTTCTAGTTCCAGGATGTATTGTGAGGGCAGAGAGACCAACTGCTTTGTAGGGAAAGGGGTGTGTTCAGCTCCAGCCATGCTGGGCTAGCCTGTTCTTGTAAACTGCCTGCCTCAGTAGTTTATTTAAACCCTCCAGTACCATATCAACCTTTAATGGGAGTATAACACATGCTCTCTGTTCATTTCTGACAAAGCATGCTTCAACCATGAGGAAAGTATGTTCAAGTTTCTCTTTTGCTTTCGTTTTTGAACCTTAAAATTGATGCAGAGTCTTATATCTCTTTTTAGGCGGGTCACCAGAGCTGTGACCCCGGAACCAGTTGACTGTCAGATGAGTGAATGGTCACAATGGACAGATTGTTTTCCATGTCAGGACAAAAAGGTAAGCCACGTAGGAGCATCTCAGGGTGTCACCCATCTGATTTGTGTGTTAGGTATCAATGGGAAATAAGCAGTGGGGACTATAGGTCTAGGGGACTCCCTAGAGCAGTGGGGGCTTTAGGGAGACACCAGATCTGAATATAGGTGTTTGGAAACCTCAGGTACCTGGGTGGCAGTGAGGCTTGTAAATGCCTTCCTTGTTTTTGTTTATAAGATATTCTGAGATGTGGCTAATGAAAGTGTCCATGTTGTGACACAGGAAAATAGCCACCATGAAGCAGACACACTGACGCTCCATGGAGCTTTCTGGGTCCTAGACAACATTTGTCCTCTGGTGAGGTCATCTGGAATGACTGCTACATGGCTTAGTAATAAAGAGCCAAGATGTCTCTCTTTTATTTTTAATTAATTCATTTTTACACTTCATATTGCATTCCCTGTCCCCCCATCCACCCTCCGACTGCTCCACATCCCACACCTCCTCCCCACCCCACCCGGTCTCCACATGGATGCCCCCATCCCCCACCCTACCTGACCTCTAAATTCCCTGGGGCCTTTAGTCTCTTGAGGGATAGGTGCATCATCTCTGAATGAACACAGACACCGAAGTCCTCTACTGTGTGTGTGTTGGGAGCCTCATATCAGCCAGTGTATGCTGTCTGTTTGGTGGTCCAGTGTCCTCTGATGAGGTCATCTGGAATGACTGCTTGATGGCTTAGTAATAAAGAGCCAAGATGCCTCTTGGTATGTATTAGTCTCCTGAGTCAACAATAACATGTTTTTACAAACATAGTAGCTTTACACAACAGACATTTGTCGTCTGGGTCCTGGAGGGCAGAAAAAAAGGAAGAGATATGTGAGCAGTGTCAACCTCCTTCTGGTGACTCCAAGGAAGAATGTGTGCTTTGCCTCAGCTACTGCTGCTGGTTGCCAACGGTGCTTGGCCTATGGCTGCATCTCATTGCTTCCTTTTCTGTGTGCCTTCTCCCCACTGTGTCTGCCTGCAATCTTCCTGTACATCCTTCTTCTTAAAACAGTGTGAACTTCTGGAGAGAAACATTATCTATTACATAGAAAAGGAAATTATGCTCTCATGACATAAGCCACAGGCAACAGCACAGAGAAGTCCCCCAGGGAGTATTGACACTTGCCTTCCTACAACCCACGGCCTCCATTATTTGATGGCACCTAGTAAACAGAGGACGGACGGAAATGAACCTGGAGGCATACGCCATTGTTCCAAGTGCAGACACTACAGGAAGGATGGTGATGGCATTAATAGTCACCATTTATCAAGTGCTTTCCGTGTCCCAGGCACTGCAATAATGCCTGCATTACTACAGCAATGCTTTACATAGGTACAGTGTCTCATTTGGCTTTCACAGACAAGTGCGGGGTGGGTGCCATTGTCCTCTGTCAGGAAGCTGAACGCTGAGAAAGGCGGAGCTGAGACTTAAATCTGTGCAAACTCATAGATTCAAGAAGCAACTCAGATATGCTCAAATCTCTGCTTTCTGACTTTTGCTGAGCCAAGGTCAAGGGCAATGCTACAGGGCTTAGCATTTCATTGCCAATCAGCCCATGGATGCTATCCATGCACTGTGCTTTGTGTTATTACATATCTTATCTCAACTGGACTCTAAACTTCTAGAAGGCGGCTATGAGACCTCACATTTCTCTCAGTGTCCTAGTTTTTGGCCTCCTGCTTCTACACCATTATCTGACCTCTGTACATTTTACACAAAGCTTTTATCATGAGGCTCTAGATCCCTAAATTTTCATGGATTTAAATACTTCCTGACCTTGTATCAACAAGTACTTACTCATCTGTAGTCAAGACTGCAGTCAGGGATTGAATGATGTCTCCTCTCTAATCTCCATATTTCCCTACACCGTAGGTATGTAGTTACTTGATGCCTATAATTTCTAGAAATGTCATTTTCCCCAAAGCAGAATCAATAGAGATAACTATTATCGGTGCAGGTTGTCAAGAACAATCCCTGCAGCAGTTATTGCAAATGGGCAGCCCTATCCATCTTCCTCTGTGACTGGAGGGAAGGAGACTACCCCTATCTGGATCACATAGATGTATACCCAGTAAAGAGGAGATGCTGTGGCCAGAAAGGAAAAAAAAAAAACCCACAAAGGCAAAACCGCAATGGCCTCTAAAACCTGCAAAGGCAAAACCGCAATGGCCTCTAAAAGTGTACCCGAACATGTGAAGCCACCTAAGGCTGTCGTTCCTTCATTTCTTATCCCTGCTCCATCTCAGTCTGTGAATCCTCACAGAGATGGTAGACAAATAGGCAGGTGCTAAGTCATCATCTTATTTGACAAGTGCTAAGGAAGACGGAGGAGATAAAGAGCACATGATCAAGTCAGGGAAGGCTATCCAGAGGAGGGAAGCCATGAACCCGGAAAGATAAGCACTTGTAACTGATTGACTATGGGAAGAGATGTAAGAGGACCTTTAGAATGTGCTCGGCCCAGCCTTTCATTCCATACTTTGCATCCCCATTTGGAATTCCAGCTGATGTCTGTGCCACCTTTGTCTGAACACCACCACGGTGCATGCTCATGTGTCCCCTTATAAGACAGCCCTGAAGGCAGCTTTCAATCATCAAACAGTTATTCCTTATGCTGAGCTGAGACCTGCCTACACAGATCTTGGCTGATTGATTGACAAGACTATGTCTGGTTCACAATCTGATTTAGTACAGACACCGGAGCCTCTCGCAGCCAAGCAAGTTTGGAGGAGCCATCTGCAGTGGCGCTCTCTGGGATGAGGCCAGCTGTCACAGCCCCACACCTTGTCTAAGGCAAGCACAGTGTGGACAGGATTTCCAGTGCAGAGAGACAGGTGAGTAGCATGCCAGTACAACAGCTGCACTAGTCAAACACACTATGCAAAGTAAGTACTTGGGAGTTGGTTACAGTGTCGACTCCTAACGAAGAGCCCAGTAATCTGTATTTTAAGTCAAGCTAGCAACCCATGTAATTTAAAAGGTAATTCTTGTTTTTTTAAAAAGTTATGTGTATGTATGAGTAGGAGGGTAGTACATGCATGTGTTAGCACAGGTACCCAGATAGGCCGGAAAAGGGCATCAGATCCTTTGGAGCTGGAGTCACAGTCTCTCCGATATAAGCCACCAACTGATATGGGTGCTCAGAACTGAATTCAGGTCCTATGCAAGAGCAACACACACATTCTTAACTGCTGAGTGAGCCCTTACAAGTTTGATTCATTTATATACATTTTTGATTAATTTAGGAAAGTGTAACTCATAGCAATTAATAGATTACATTTATTAAACAAACATTTACTAGGTACATATTATGCTCAAGTCAGAGTCAGTGTACCATCTGCTGTTAACATGCAAATTAAAAGCAATGTACATGATCTTGAGGTAGTCCTAATCTGTCTGGAAGAGGTCAATTATAGTATCATGGGATATCCATTGGATTGTGTGAAATTCTCTAGCAGGGAGTATCCAAATATGCTTTAGGGACTCAGGACAGTTCTTAAAATGACATTTGAGCTGAGATTTGGAAAATGCATGTACAAAATGAGAATTCAAAGTCTTATAATAGTCCCAGAATCTTTGTAGCATAAAGGCTTTAGAAACAGACAGGTTGGGTGATGAGTCCCCAAGATAACCTGAAACAAGGTAGGCTAAAGGGTTCAGATTGTGGCCTTTGGAAATATGGGAACCCTTGTCAGATATAGAGTAAGAGTGTGGTGTGGGAAGACTGGCATTTCAGAAGATGAAGGATGGATTTGATGTGGAAGCTGGATTTGAGAATGTGAGATGGGTGGGCCTGAGCTAAGGGATACATACAGCACACAACTAGAGAACTTGGGAGGATGGAAGAGGAAGGGCCAGCAGACAGGACATGTAGGAGGATAAAAGTAGGCCAATCTCATGACTAACCAATGGTGTTGAGGAATATGGTCTAGGAAGCCCCCTCAGCCTCCTATCGCTCAGGTCGCTGCCTAAAACGCCACCTGGTATGTAATGGAGATAACGACTGCCTCGATGGCTCTGATGAGGATGACTGTGATGATGCCAGGATCTCTGAGGACGATTGCCAACAGTATGAACCAATCCCAGGATCTGAAAGGGCAGCCTTGGGGTAAGTGGTCACCTTGTGGATGTTCAAGAGTGACAAATGGTTCCCCTCTAATTATGGACATGAGGTAGAATAGGCCTGTTCTGGAAGGTGCCTCTGAAGGGTTCCTGGAAGTAGCTCTTGTCTCCTGGGGGAGTTTGCATCATCCTGGTAATTTGACATCACTGACACTGTCTATCTTTTTCTATCCAAGGGTCCTCCTTCCCTGTCTTCTGTGCCTCTCCTCTCAGCCCAGTTTCTTTCATTTTCAAGGCTATTGTCTTCCATGAACTCTTCCTAGATGTCCCCAAGGGCAGCTCTCCCCAGATGCATCTGTCCTTTCCAATAGCCTTGTTCATGTTGCACTCTGCATAAGCTAACAGTAAAGAAAATGGGCTTTGGAGTGACAAAGAACCTTGACCCTCTCTACCTTGTTGTTTGATCCACTTCTCAGACCACAGTTCTTCTGTTGAGCTGAAATTAGCCTCCTCCATTCTAATTTATCTTCACCATTACCTTATATCCAGGCTCAATTACCCATATACCTCAAACTTGGTCTTCCTGCACATTAACCAATTTTGTTTCTTCTTTCTGGAGTGTCTTCATTCATATCCTAATATGGTTGACTTCTTGTCTAGTGCTGTAGACTGAATTGTGGTCCTCTCCAATTAGGACAGAACCCTAAGTACCTAAAATGATTACATTTGCAGACAGGGATTTGAGGGAATAGTTCAGGTTGAACTTATCCATATGGATTGGCATCCATAGAAAAAGGAAAAAGAGATACTGCCCTCTATTTTCTCAACTATACAGACAAGAATCTACATAAGGACATGAAAAGTGCATCTGTCTGCATGCTCCAAAACTCTTACCAGAAACCAACCTA
>NW_022196900.1:64073459-64095054 GCF_008632895.1 Mastomys coucha | reverse complement strand
CTTGATTTTGTCTCTAGAACTAAAGAAAAAGTTGATTTTCAATATTTAAGGCACCAGTCTGATATTTTTAAAGCACCCCAAATATAAATATATCATTAATGGGATGGCAGGGTATGATTTCTGGGAAATCTAGGCAGTGTCTCTGCTCTTGGCTATGCCTGGACAACCATAGCCCTTCCTACAGTTTACAGAAATCCTCTGTTGCTATCCCAACATACAACTGTCTTAGTTAAGATTTTATTGCTATGAAGAGACACCATGACCAGTGCAACTCTTATAAAGGAAAAGATTTAATTGGAGTGGCTTATAGTTTCAGAGGTTTGGTCCATTAGCATCATGACAGGAAGCATGTCAGCATGCAAGCGGACATGGCACTGGAGAAGGAGCTGAGAGTTCTATATCTGGATCGGCAGGAACAGGGAGAGACAGTGAGCCACCAAGCCTGGCTTGAGCTTCTGAAACCTCAAAGCCCAGCCCCAGGAACATACTTCCTCCAACAAGGCCACACCTACTCCAACAAGACCACACCTATAATAATGCCACTTCTTGTGAGTCTATGGGGGCATTTTCATATGGATCATAACAGCAACCATCAGGGATGGAGACAACTATTGTAGCTATCTGTGGAGGTACAGAAACTCTTAGTCATCTCAGTCAGCCTCCTCATGTTCCAGTCCAAGGGCTAGCTCATGGCAATATTCTGGTGCTACTTTGTCTTGGCCTCTGACCTTGTCCTCTAACTGAAATATCAGCTCCTTAAAGACAGAGATTGCTTAGGATTCACACTCTCCATATACTTTGCTCTTGGTCAGAGTATGCCCTGGACTTGCCTCTTACTGATTCTAGACTGACTTGAAGCACATCAGTATGACCAGCTGCCTCTTCACAAAGGAGATTTGGTGAGGTAGCAATTGTCAAAGTGACCTGGTCAGGTTACAACCCACCCTCAGACATTGTGAGCTTTCTGTCTGGCAGCTCTCATTCATAAGGCTTAATTTCTCTGGAAATCATAGCCCACTCACCAGATGGGTTTGGATCCTGTAGGTTCCTGTAGACTCACATGGGCAATGCCAAGCACAATGCTTTTCTTCAAACCAATTGTTTCTTTTCATTGGGATGACCATAACAAAACACCCTACCCTGGTGGCTAAAACAACGAATGTACTCAGTTACCACTCTGGAAACTAGAAGTCTGAGAATACAAGTCAGCAGGGCTGGTTTCTTCTGAGGGTGTCTCCTGGGCTCACAAGTGGCTGTCACCTCCCTGGGTTTTCAGTCTCTGTCCTAACTTTATTCCCTGGGGTAGGTCTTGTAGTGTCTTTAACTCAATTGCTTCTTTAAGGGATCTGTCTTCAGTTGAAGTCACATTTTGTGATTCTGAGACTTAGAACACCAACCTATGAGCATTTAGAGACAAATTTAGGCCTCAGCACAATCAAAGGGGAGATTCTTGCTGCTTTAGAAAGTGTCTGTGGTGAACAGAATAGAGTATTTGGAATGTCGACGTAAAAAATAATCTTCAATTGACAAAAACCATGGCAGACTGCAATTCTGCTCTCTTGGATTAGGTCAGGAGCAGCTCTGATACCCTTGCTGAACAGTGTGCTTCTTTCACACTGAATACAGAAACCAGGGAAATGGCCCCATCTTCAACAAACAGTTGACATTTTGACATAATTCTGTACTTTTCAAGGTCTTAGGAAGTTTTAGATATTTTATTCTAATTTAAGCATGTCCTAGTTTCGATTTTTATTTATTGTTAAATTCATTATGTTTATATAATATGAGGGGAAAACTGTGTCTTTATGTGCTCCATCTTACCAAGTGGCTCTTCATCCCTTCCCTCCCTAGAGCTGACCTTGTTAAGATACAGTGTGGACATTTCCAGATTACCTTTAAAAATGGATTGATACTGCATACTATCTAGGAAACAAGCCTCTGTGGCTGTGCCTTGTAGATGCATGTAGTAGTTATGGAAATTTGATTGTGACATGTATACTGTTAAAACCTTTTTGTTTTTAGTTAAATGTTTTCCATATGACACATCTTGATTATGTTTCTATCTCCTCTGCCAACCCATCCAAGATCCCCCAACTTCCTACCCATCCAACTTTATGTTCTGTCTTTTTCAAAAACAAGAAAAATAATGGGTTTTTGTTAAACACTTTTAATATTACATGACACTTGAAGATTTCCTCTTCAAGCACATATTACATATCTCATTTTAAAAAAGAAATGGAGTACTGCAACAAGGGTTAACAATAGAGTGAAGGCAAAAATCCTCTTGTTTTTATAAATAAAGTTTTATTAGAATACAGCTTTCACCTTAAATGGCAGAGTTAAATTCAGCAGTTAAGGAAGGCCCATATTCTGCAAAGCCTAATGTATTCACTACCTTTAAAAAGTATCTTTGCTGACTTTTGTAATGTAATCATAGCATATTTAATTTATCTATCTTCACTGAAAGATGGCCATATCTCCTCCAGTGTGTGAGCTACCTTTTCTCAGAGCTGCAACCAGACTATTTTCAAGAAGCATCTTAGGGGAGGAGCCACGAATTTTGGCTCATCGTTCAGGGTACAACCCATCATGGGGTGGGGGAGAGTCATGGCAGTAGTAGTGTCTCACAGATGTGATGGTAACGTCATGAGACTGCTTGCTCATCTCTCGATGGATTAGGAATTAAGAAGAGGGACCACATGCCTCCAAGTCTATCCCACAAACACCCCCACATAACAAGTTTCACACCCTCTCAAAAAAGGCTCCTCCAACTGAGGACTAATCATTCAGACATGAGTCTGTGGAGAACACTTCCCATTCAAATCATAACTCACATTTTCCCTCTGACGAAGAGTGCTGCAATGACTATCCTTGTCTGTGTGTTCTTTGTGCACATGCACAGATTTCTAAGAGGGTAGAATTCTTACTATACTTTTCATTTCCACTGGAACCTTTCCAAATGTAGTAGGCTTAATGTTTACATACAATTTTGAGGCCCTCTGTTGCTCTGAGTTTTTATTTGGTGTGTATCAGAGGCTGCACTTTTAAACAACAGACAGAAACATGCTCAGTGGATAGGCAGATCAAAACTGCAGGATGAAGACAGAACCTAGAATTTAGTGCCAAAAACAACTTAGGGGAGAAATCCATTGTGACTATAGATAGGCAAGTTCTCTCTCTCTCTCTCTCTCTCTCTCTCTCTCTCTCTCTCTCTCTCTCTCTCTCTCTCTCTTTCTCTCTCTCTCTCTCTCCCTCTTTCTCTCTCTCTCTCTCTTCTCTTTCTCTCTCTTTCTCCCTTCTTTCTCTCACTTCAACATCTGCATTTGACAAGTTGTCATGAAATCTAAAGTTAATGTATGTTAAACATCTAGTTTAGTATGTATTTAATTTATCATAGCTATTATTACATGACTTTTATTAATAAGAAGAAAGAGATGTATATAGGAGACAGGCATTCACATACGTTGAACTGATAAGGCATGTCAGGTGCTATGTAATTATCTGCTTATTCTTTGAGGTAGATTGTAGCCACAGTTTATCTTTTGTTCCTCTTTGGCCTTTCTGCCTGTCACAGAGTGCATGAACAGTCACACGAGTGCCATGCAGAAGGTAAGTATCGACTGCCAGGAACACAGGAGTTGGGGGGAAGCACTGACTAGTGCAACTCAGAAGACAACTTCTGAGTTGAGTCTCAAAGGCTACTTAAGAATTTGGGAGGCAGAAAGAAGCAATATTTTTTATTATTTTATTACACAAGAGGCATTTATGTCCAGTCTTAGAACTCTTAATCATTCCTGATGTCTACACTCTGGTGACAAAGTTACAGTTAGTTAGAGTAAGTGGCAGAGCTGGAAATTATCCAGGGATCTCCTGATAGTCACACTGTGCACATCTGTCATTCCAGGCTGCCTCAAAGACAGTGAATTTTCTGAAGATTAGAGTCTTACACATGTATGGTTATTCAAATTCATTTTTTAGTAGCAGAACCTTTTTCTAAAATAATACTAAAATTAGCAGCAGAGGCTATCTATCATGGTTAATTTTCTATGGCTTGGATTAAAACAGCATGACCAAGACAGTTACAAAACAAAGTGTCTCATCTGGGGCTTATGCTTCCAGAGGGTTAGAGTCATGACCTCTCATGGCAGGAGTCATGGTGCTGGAGTGGTAGCTGAGAACTTACACTTGATTCACAAGAAGGAGAGAGAACTAGATTGGAATGGTGTGGGCTTTGGAAACCTCAAATCCCATCCCCAGTGACACACCTCCAACAAGGTCTCACCTCTTAGTATTTCCTCAAACAGCTAAAAAAAACTGGGAACCAAGTATTCATATGTGTGAGTCTATGGGGCTAGTCTCACTCAAACCATGACAGTATCTTGTCAGTGTAATATACGCCAAGCCTGTCTATAATACTTTTACATGGATTATGGATAGCTAACTCTAGGAGGGAAGTACGTTTACTAACTGCTTTTAACAAATGACTAAAGTGGGGCAGAGAGACGAGATGATTTGCCTGTGCTCACACAGCTGTCTGTGGCACTCATTTAACTGGCTTATGTGCTTGGATTTGTAATAATCCATGCCCATTTCCCCCTAATTTAACAGCTAATCAGAACTACCTCCTAAGGGCTCTGGCCCAGATCCTCTGGCTAGCAGCTACCTGGGGGCCCAGCCCACTCCACCCAGTCTCTCAGTATTGCCTACTTAAAGGAACCCCAGGGCTCCACCAAACGCACTTAGTAAAAACCACCTCTCAACCTACCAGCTACAATATGTTCTAGAGCAATGTGGTCCTGATCCTGTAGGTCGTGACCCCCACAGGGGTTGCATATGGGACATCCTGCATATCAGATATTTCCATGATGATTTATAGCAGTTGAAAATTATAGTAATGAAGTAGCAAAGGAATAATTTTATGGTTGAGGTTCACCACATGTGAGAAACTGTATTAAAGGGTCGCAGCATTAGGTAGGTTGGAGAACAAAGGATCTATAGGATGTCATGTTGCATTTTCTTTGCCTTTGAAAAGATTTTTTTGTTTTCAAGATACTGCTTTTACAACTTAGGTACAATATCCTGACTCAACAAGAAGCCCTGAGTGTGTACGATGCTAAGTATTATGGGGGCCAGTGTGAAACTGTGTACAATGGAGACTGGAGAAAGCTGCAGTACGACCCCACCTGTGAGCGCCTCTACTATGGGGATGATGAGAAATACTTTCGGAAGCCCTACAACTTCCTTAAGTACCACTTTGAAGTAAGTCTAATGGAGGTGGTATAGGGTAGGATGGCAGAAGCCACCTGTGTGTGTGTTGGGGGGGAGATAGCTTGCTCTGAAGGCTTTTATTTTCCACAGGGCTTGAGGTGACTAAAGGCTCCTTCATGCCTGCTGCACATGTATGCTCAGTGTTGAGGGTGATGAGATGTGAGTGTAGGAGAGCACGAACACATTGACCTACCTGCTCAGTCTTGGCTCCGTTTCCAAACCAGTGAAACAGATTTCAGATGCCTTCTCCAGCCCCATTCCACAATGCAGCTCTGTTTAACTACAAAAGATTGTGAACAACTAATCTGCTGTTTCTCCCTGGACCATTTTCCTAATCTGTGAGGTGGGACTAGGGCACAGATGGGTAGAGCTCTGACTCATCTCCCCTCTGAGTGTTTCGCCAAGAGTGCTTTATATCTATCATTTTCAATTTTTTTTTTAAATATGATCTTGCTTTTCAACAAAGTGTTCTTACAGTTGGGCAGTGGTGGTGTACACCTTTAACTCTAGTACTTGTAAGGCAGAGGTAGTCTCGAGTACTTTAAGAACAGCCCAGGCTATACAAAGAAACCCTGTTTCCCCCTACCCATCCCCAAACCAAAGCTGCTTTGAAACCACTGATGGTCCCACTCTCCATTTCTAAACCTCTGTGGTTTCCTGGTTACTCAGAACACTGAGTGGTTCATGGTTCATTTCAGAGCCAGTTCAAGGCCACATATTTTCTTACCTTCAACCTGTGGGGAAGTGGTCATACTGCAATCTCACTGAAAGCTTGCTCTGTGCGGTCATATCTTCTTCTATGTATGTTCTCCCACTTAATCGATATAGCAGTAACCTGAGATTCACACGTCAGTGTCCCTTTCAGCTGGTAGGAAGAAAACACAAAGGCATATGTTCTCAGTCCTAAAGCTGCCTGGCACCAGTTGGCAGAGACAACATTCTCACCAGATCTACCCAAACTAAGACCACGTTATGTATCACTCAGGAAAGTGGACATATATACTACATGTATGGAGTTGTGTATATAAATCTGCATGCATCTACAGGGGCAGATGGAATAAACAATTGTCTAGACACAGCCTTCCCGCTCCAAGATTCATTAAGAGAAAAGTATTGACAGGAGGTACTGACATAGGGTCTGTTTTTAAGACATTTGCTTCTCTAGCTCTATGGTCCACCTCTGTTGGGTCTCTGAAGAGCTAAGCTGAAAGATACTGATAATGCCATCTTCCTATTTTCAAGGAAGATCTGGGGTCTGTGTGCCAGGCAAGATGGGATAGTTTAGCTGTAGTCAGGGCTCTGAAGTCTTTATGGCTATTGTATCTGTCCATCTGTCTGAGCGCCACAGACCCTCAGGGACCCACTGCAGCAATGCTCTCAGGCTCATAAGCTCTGAAGTAATATTTACATTGCTCAAATGTAGGATAAGATACCGGCCTGGCTTAAGTCAGCTGGGAAATGCAACCTTGTTGAGTGCGAGGAAAGAAATAACTGAACATTTTTGGGCAGCACCAAATCCCACTTACTGGGATTCTTATTTTTCCACCTGGCCTTCTTGACCACTTTCCACCCAGGTCAATGCCCAGTCCTCTAGATTTCAGCATTTCTTTGCAGGTCAAGCAAGTGGTCCCCTGTCATAAAAAAAAAATGAGCAACCCTTCACTCCCAAGAAAATCTATGCTTTGAATATAATTAATGTTTTAACATAACTGTCTACATGCAGGAACAAGCAGGTGTGGATGTAGTGTGTGAATAAATGTTTCAGAAGTTTTACTTAACACAAAGTAACATTGCCGAATTTTCTCTATATTAGTGAGGATCAATTTGATGCATGAATTAGCTTTTGAAAGGAATCTTCAGGCCATCTCACAAACCAAAGATCCCGAGGCACACATGAGTTAAGAATCACACACAAAGCTAACATCTAGCTTTTTCTTTGCAGGCCCTGGCGGATACTCTAATCTCCTCAGAGTTTTATGACGATGCAAATGATCTTTTTTCTAAAATAAAGAGGGACAAGTCCCAGTCAGATAGCATCACCTTTGGCATAGCCCCAGCCAAGAGTCCTATCTCCCTAGAGGCGACTGTATCCTGGTCCGATGCATCTTCATTCCTGAAGGAGTTAAGCAAATATAATGAGAAGGTATTAAAACCTAAAGTCTGTGTCTTGCAGTTTCCCATAATCTACACTGAACACGTATTGCCTTAATTGCATTAAAAAGTACAGTAGTAATTGAACCTTAATTTGCTTGTGTAATTGGAAATGTCTGATCAGTGGTGATCGTGTTTGTTTTTTATTATACCTTTGCACACAGACTCATCATCACAAATGGAATAGAGCTGCACTGTGAGACTAGGACGCCTATCACTCTGCCCCTCCCCCAGTCTTTGCATGGTTACCTAGAACATATAGAAAAACACAAAGAGTGGTTAGATTAAAGAAAACCAGACAGACTCTCTTAATTTGACTTACAAGGTTTCTAAAACAAGACTCCCCCTACCCTAAAATGGATAAGATTTGTATGCTCATGTGTCTACCAGACATTTGCCACTCAGTACCTAACCCATGTGCAATTTCTATGAACAAGATTTGGGTGGGGCAAAGAACAGAGGGGAACGCATGGGAGAAGTCTTTCATACATTGGTCTCTAAGACATGTTTGTCAAATCTAACACTATATTATTACATGTGTTGATGAGCTTGTGTTTCCTTCAGCTACTAACTGCTGACCTTTGGCATTTCTTTGGTTTTTTTTGTTTTTTTTTTGTTTTTTTTGTTTTTGTTTTGTTTTTTTTTTTTTTTTTTTTGCCTCATTTGTATGCTGCCGGAAGAGATATGGCTTCATGAGAGTGTCTACAAAGATACAGACTGCACATTTTAAGATGAGGAGGAACAACATTGTGCTGGATGAAGGAATGCTGCAGTCATTAATGGAGCTCCCAGAGCAGTTCAACTATGGCATGTACTCCAAGTTCATCAATGACTATGGCACCCACTACATCACCTCTGGAACCATGGGTGGCATATATGAATATGTTCTGGTGCTTGACAAAGAGAAAATGGGAGTTTTTGGTAAGTAGATCCAGAGCTAAATACACAGTGGGCAGCACACACAGAAGGACATGTGTCTTAGTTTCATTTGTTGTTTCTGGGATACAGTATCCCATCCAAAGCAACTTAGGTAACAGAGGATTTATCTCACAGTTTCAGGTTCCAGTCTATTGTGGAGAATGACAGTGACTGGACCTTGAGACAAAGGGTCAAATTACAACTATAGTTAAAAGGTCAAGAGAAATGAATGCAATTAATACTTATGCTTATTTATACCCAGATAGAACTCCAGATCTTGCTAAGAGAATAGTTTACCCACTATGGGCAGGCATTTCCTTTCCAATTAAAATAATCAAGATAACCCTTCATAGATGTACCCACAGGCTAACTTGATCTAGACAAGCTCTTATTTTGACTTCATCAGTAATTCTATACTGTGTCACATTCGCTGTTAAAATGAACCCCCACAGTGTGCTTTTAGTGTCTACTGATTCTGACTCTGAGCTAGTGTGTTATCATTTCCAGGGAGGCAAGGTTCTTTAGAATGACTTGCTAAGTAGTACCACAGGGAGGTCTTGAACTCAGACTGGCTTGGTCCCCTAAACTGTGTTCTTTCTATACTCTCACAGTTACCTTTTCATAGAGAATGAATTTGGGGAGTTTTGTTATTTAAAGTGTGAAAACTTGTTTTGACTATAGAGTTCTTGGTAAAGAAACTTCTTTGCAGTTAGTCAGTTAAACTTAAATTCATTTGTCCTCCTTGGTCTCTCTCTTCCACCCTCTCTGTCCACCACCACCCTTCTGTGATAGGCTGAACATTCATTTTTTACTTATGACACCAACTTCTAGATGAGCCTTTCCAATTGCTCTTAGCAGTTGCCACCAACAGGTAAATACTTCACAGATCAAATGATTAACATCCTGAAAGATGAAGAATGTCTGAAACCCTTTGCATGCCATGACCAACCTTCATGACTCTCATTTAGCTCATCTGACAGTGGTTCTCAGTGTGAGCTCAAAGCCAGCCATGTCGTACCACCTAATAACTCATCAGAAAGATGGCTTCTCAAGCTCTTACCCCAACCCTGAAGGAAATGCTACTGGAGTGCACTCAGTTTGTGATTACCCTACCCCATAACTCATAGAAAGGTGAATTCTCAAGCCTTTGCCCCAATCCTAACAAGGGAAACTCTACTGGAGTGTACACTCAGTAGTCTGAGTTTTCACATGATTCTGGTACTCCCTATAGAGAACCACCAATCTAACCCATGAGTGATCACAGATTGTAAGATATATCATATTGCAAAATCAAGTTCAAATGCTCAGTTTTAAGATGCCAGGCTGTCCACTCCTCTTATTCAACCTGTTCATATAAAGGACACACACTTTAGTATTGAAATAATTTTTCATCTACTATTAGTATTTCTTCCTCTTCTAGATAGCAACATCAGTGAAAGCAAGAACATTGTGCCCCATGCTCTTCTGTCTTTTTAATGCTCAACAGGCCCAAGACAAAGCAAATGTACAAAGCAAGACAGGAAGTATTAACTCAGACTCTTGGCTAGCCTAGCTCATTTTGAATCTGTTCTTCTATGTATGTACTCTCTTTTTGGGGTAGTAATGCAAGGTATGCTTCTGAACGTTTACTATACTTGTGCCCAGGATATAATGGTGCCCCTTACCTATTATTTTGCAAACTGTGGGTACAATGCAGTAACAGGTCTCAAAACCAGTACACAGACTACAAGGGCATTTTTTGAATAACATCCGTAACAAAGGATAGAACATAAAACAGAATAGTAGATGTTAGGAACCAAAGACAAGTCATTGATTTGGGAAACCTTTTCCAGTTAAATAAAGATGTATACATGTGCACTGTCATACTGAATTACAAAATAAGCCCTGTAAGAATATTGTAAAAAAAAAAGAGTTTCAAAATCTATTTAAGTGAGTCCTTTTTTTAAAGTAATTCAAGAAGGCGGGAGAGGAAGGAAAAAGAATCAACATTGTTGAGCACGTATTAAATTCCCCACATAACTGCTTATCTTCTCATTTAATTTTGTAACAGCACATAGAGGATAGTGTTGTACAAATGTCAGCCACAAGAGCACTGAAGCTCATCTGGGGGGTGAATTACTTTGCCCAAGGCTACAGGGATCTGACCTCAGGGCCTTGGCCCTATGGTGTTTCTCTTGTGGTTTAGGCTCCTATCTTTAGTGTCAGGTTACTAACGAGTTGCCTGGGGTATCTGGTGCCCCCTCCTCTGTAAAATAATGTAGGGCAGAAATGGGCTTCCAAAGTGGTTAATATTCAAAAGGAGCCCACCGACAAATTGTCCTGGGATAATTACCTCAGCTCTGTTTATAGAAAACCATATGTCGATAATAGCACAATTTGCTATTTGTGAAGGGCTGATTTTCTATAAATCCAAAAAGTTAGTGTTGCTTTTCTATAAATATGGAAATGTGCTAATCATCACCTCATCTGCTGGAGACCGCTAATAAATCAGAATGTCATTTACATATTAACCTACAAAGAACAAAACCATCTCTACCTTCTTTTCCTTTGACAAACAGCAGCGTGAACGCCCTTTCCCCTATCTGATGTCTGGCTGTTTTCCTCTGCCTTCCCTTCCACCCCCCACCCCCTTACCCCACAGCCCCCACATTCCCTTTCTTTCTAGGTATATGTCTTTTTCTCTCTCTCTACTTCTTTGTCCCTGACCTTTTCACCTTCTTGATCTCTATGACTTTAATTTCTATTCTATTAAGTGCAGTTTCCATTAGACATTCTAGGTGGGGCACACTCATGGCTGACCTTGGTTTGGGAAGATTTCAGTAAACATACTGCTCTGCTACGGGGACTCCTTTGTCCTTGGGCTTGCCTCAGATCCTTTCTGGGTTTGTCCCAGAGGATGCACAAGGCTGTTTTCTTCTAATATGTCCTTTAGATCAAATGCTTTTCCCCTAAAGACAGCATGGCACCATGCTTCAAAAAAAAAAAATCGAGAGAAAACTGCATTTGGGGGAGGCAACATAAGACTCCATTGTGATCCTAAACCTTCCTTAAGGGCCTCATGTGACTACCCACTGCAGGAATCATTATGTCTATGGCCTGAATTTATGGATCTGGATATGTTTTTCTTTCCTTCTTTCACACTCCCTTTGTCTTGGGCTGGGTTTTGACAGGGAGTGTGGAGTATACTCTCCATTCTGACTTGTCTGGAATGTGGCCACATTGCAGACAGTTCTCCTGAGACAGGTCACATACTTCTGTGACCCTGTTCTGATGTTTTTTTTTTTTTTTTCTGCTTCCTCTGCATTCATGTTCTGTCATTCTGTAAGGCTGGTCCCTCTAATGCTTCCATCCTGAACAGACATCACTCACTTTTGTAGCCCTTGTGTAGGTGCCTTCCACTCTGGCTTGCCTCTGCCCTTTCCTCACAGTCTTTGTTTGTTTATGTATTTACTGTGTCTGTATTGTATACCAGGTGCTCTTTATTATTGTAAATCCTAAGTCCTTTTCCTTCCTAGTGAGGCTTCTTGGCTTTCTTCCAAAGTACAGGTAGACGTATGACTTCCTGGCTCTGTTGCAACCTCTTGCATAAGTTCAATGGGCTTTTTGTTTCCTTTCATTTATTCTCTTGCTTTCTGGCCATCATCTCTGTTCTATGCAATTCTGTGTAGCAGGCTCATTTTAACCCAGGGTCTACCTATTGATTGTCCCTTTTGTCTTAGCTGCCCCTCCTTCTGAGGTTTTTCATGGCAGTGTTCCTACTACTCAGGCCTCAGGGTCAAAGCCAACACTTCTGAGAGGCCTATCTTGACCAGGGAGGTAAGGCCCTTTTTGTTATGTGGCCCAACCTTAAATTTAGGAAATCACTATTCACTCCTTAGTTGACTGTGCTAGCCAGCTTCTGTGTGACTGTGAAAAATACCATGACCAAAAGGAGTGTGGAAAGAGAGGATTTACTTGACTTACAGTTCCACATCACAGTCCTTCACTGAGGGAAGCCGAGGCAGGAACTGAAGCAAATACAACAAGGAACACTGTGTATGGGCTTACTCCTTCTGGCTTTCTCAACTACCCTTATGTAGGCCAGGCTCACCTGCTCAGGGATGGCACTACCCACAGTGGGCAATTAGCAATTAAGAAAATGTCCCACAGATATGATAACTTTATGTAGGCGTAATACTCATTTGAGGTTTCCTCTTCCCAGGTGAGTCTAGTTTGTGTTGAGTTAACAAAACACACTACCATATGGATATGCTTGTTTGTTTATGGTCTCCCTCTTTCTGAAATGTGAGCATAAGTAGGTACTTTTGTTTTGCTATTTTCTTCAGATTTACTTCCCAGCACAGTGCATGGACCATAGCAGGGATCTAACGACTGGTGCTGAATCCATCATCTATCTGTCAACTTATCTACCTACTACCTTTCATCTATCTATCTATCTATCTATCTATCTATCTATCTATCTATCTATCTATCTATCTATCTATCTACCCATCTATCTACCTATCTATCTATCTATCTATCTATCTATCTATCTATCTATCTATCTATCTATCTATCTATCTATCTACCTATCTATCTGTCTATATGATCTGACCTCCCCAGAACAAACAACTGGTATATTTTCCATATCAAGGTCATCCATTTGAGACACAACTGTGCCCTACCCAGGATGTCTAACAGAAGGGGCACTTAATGGAACCTAAGTTCAATTTATAGAGCTCAAAGAAAAGATACTGACAAAATTGAAGATTATGATAAGGACCATATGTAAGATAACAATAACAGGGTATAGAAACAGAGAGTGATGGCATGAAAGGAACACTCACTTAGCTCTGAGTGATCAGAGATTGTCTCTCTGAGGAGATCAAATCCAAGCCATGCTAAGAGGTAAAGGATAATGAGGAGACATCAAGGTAGGAGAGGGAATTCTGGACAAAGTGGGCATCTTTGAGAAAGGCCCTGCAGGTAGAAGGCATATAATCCACTGCAGAATGAAAGGAGGCATGCGGGCTAAAGCCTTTTAGCAAAAGGAAGAATAACAGGAAAGGACTAAGGTTTTAAGAGGTGGGGTCTGGAGAGATAGCTAGCCACAGAGCATATACTGCTCTTTCAGAAGAGCTGAGTTTATTTCCCAGCATCCATGTTGGGCAGCTCAAAACTTTCTGTAACTCCTGCTCCAAGGGTAGCTGACACCTCTGGCTTCTCTGGGTACCTGTATTCATGCACCCATACTCACATACAGATTGTCATATATACATTTAATTTAAAAGTAATAAACAAACATTAAAAAGTATAGAAGTCTCCCAAAGGCCCCCTGACAATAGAAACAAGGGTGGAGCATATCTGTAATGACATGGGTGTCCAAATGGGTGCAATACGGTCTGACCCATATGACTATAGACTCTTTGGCTGCTATGTGGATCACAGACAGAAAGCCATGAGGGCAGACTCAGGGAGAGCACTTAGAGGCTCTTACTGAGTCCAGGTAAGAGATAAAGAACTGAAGTAGAAGATCATGACAGATCTGGGTCATGTGACAGCGAATCTTGATTGGATTAAGACATGCTTAGGACATTAATCTTTGACGGTGTTGCCAGAAACAACCACAGCTTGTCCTCTCACTTTGTGCAATCATCTTCTGAACTCAGAGATGTCAGCTTCCTAGAACTGACAGGTAGGAAGTGACCAACCTTTATTATGTCACCATCCCAGGGAACTTCATATGAGTTTTCTCATTCATCAGTGATCCTGGGAAAAGTGTTTCCTTAGTTTTAGTTGGTGAAAAGTACTCAAGGTATTCTGAATTAAAATCCACATTTACCTTTCCAGGACAATTGCCTATATTAGGACTCCAAGCCTGTAAATACCTTTGGCCTCCTCTCTGTCTACCCATCCATCACTGGTCACCTCTCTTGTATTCAGTCTCCCTCTGCCTTCCCTGGATGTCCACTTCTACCACTGACTAGGCTGCTTTCTGCACTCTCTGTCAGTCTCCCCAGGGACACTTAGATGAGGAAAGTGTCAATGGTGGATGGACATCCTATAAATGGTGTTGGGAATGAATGATGTGGCAGTGGTCTGCTTTAGTCCTTCTTTTTAGCTAATGATAGGACTTGTGACATTTGTTTCAGTTTTGGAGACCTTGGTCCCTCAAAGACAGCTTGAAGTAGACTGTTTTTCATCAATTAAAGAGCTGATGGAAGTCTACAAGGAAAATTCTGTATGTGGTAGAAAATTAAACTAACACACCAATGGCTTCCCAAACTGACAGTTCGTGGGCGTGGGGTATATTAAAAAGGCGTTGCAAGAATCTTACAGAAAATGATTGCTATTGATGCTTTGCTGAGAGGGAAGACAGAAGCTTCCTGTGGCCCCATCAAAGCCAGCACATCATGTGGTAACACAGAATTCTCATCCTTGGGCATCATTACCTCTCACCTAGAGTCTGCTCCTTAGAAATAGCAATGCCATTTCTCTGAACTCAGTTTGCCAAAATACTATATTAATGTCATCGAAATTTTAAAAAGGTTAGTGTGCAGTTTTGTGTGGTGGTGCACACACTCAGAAGACTGATGCAAAACGTTTGCCAGGTTTGGTCTCCATGGAGAGAGTCTATCCCAAGAATAAGGGAGAGAGGCTAGACGGTGGGAGAATTAACCAACACAACAGTTTTAAACACTATAAGGAAGCACCATGCAAACTGTAGTTACTGCTGTGACCTGTGATTTCAAGTGGGCTCAGTCAGGTACTAAGGACATCAGAATGAGAAACAGGTCTGTTGTGGTAGCAAAGAGTCTAAACATTTATAAGCCAAAAACCCAGATGGGGAGTCTCCATTCTAGGTGACCCTGACCAAACTACTACCAGATTTCCTCTCACTGCTCAGCTTCAAAGCCTAAAGGAGGATGACAGTAAAGGTTTATTCAAGAATGATTTCATGTACACGATAACATGGTAAACATCCAATAGAGGCTTCCCCCTTTACTGCAAGATATTGATATGATTATTTAATTGAGCAGTTAAAATCATGGGACTAGTTACTCATTAATTGTGCCATTCTGGGTAGATTACTTAATCACAGGGAATCCAATTTCACCTGCAAGCTGGATTTTTATCCTTCCCCTCATGGTTAAGATGGGGCAGATGAACTTATTTTCAGAGAACACTTAGTGTAATGCTCAGATTCCAGGAAGCACTCATAAAACTTTGTTGAAGTCAGATCTGGAAGGCAGCTATGCTAACTGCTAGACTACCAACTCCTCCAATAAAGTCAGCTCTGAATCAGACTGCCAGGCTGTGTGTGTCTTCCTCATTTATCAGCCATGTGGCCCACGGACACATTTAATAATGTTTCTGTACCCCAGTTTCCTTTTCTTCCAATGAAAGATGCATTCATAAATTTGTTTTAATAATTTTTTTATATATGTATTAGTGTTTTCCCTGGGTGAGGGTGTTAGGTGTCCTGGAACTGGAGTTATAGATAGTTTTGAACCACCATGTGGGTGCTGGAAATTGAATGTGGGTCCTCTGGAAGAGCAGCCAGTGCTCTTAACTGCTGAAAGGTCTCACCAGCACCACAGATTTGTTTTAAATATGAGACAAAACAATCTATGTGTTACCCATTCTTTTCTTTTCTCTTCTTTCCTTTTCTTTCTTTTTTCTTTCTCTCTCTTTTTTCTTTTCTTTCTCTCTCTCTTTCTTTCCTTCCTTCCTTCTTTCTTTCTTTCTTTCTTTTTTTTTTTTTTGGTTTTTCGAGACAGAGTTTCTCTGTATAGCCCTGGCTGTCTTGGAACTCACTCTGTAGACCAGGCTGGCCTCAAACTCAGAAATCTGCCTGCCTTTGCCTCCCAAGTGCTGGGATTAAAGGTGCATGCCACCACTGCCCGGCTTGTGTTACCCATTCTTGAGCTATGAAATTGTTGTTTGTCTTTGTTCATTTTCTGGTTCTATAGCTGAATACCTGGCAAGGTTACTTACATAGGAGATTGATTTAGAACTCATGGTTCTAAAGGTCAGCTAGTTTAAACAACTGGCATAGGTAAGACTTCACATTGCACCATCACTTGGCAGAGCAATGAAAAGGCAAGTGGCTATGCAGAAGGAAGAGAAGCCAGTTTTAGTGAGAATGAATGCATCCACTGTTACTTATGAAAGCCACCCCCCAATGAGAGTAGAATTTCACCATGAGTTCATCTTCAGGGGCTGAACTGCAGTCAGAGCATGGCAGTGGCATTGTTACTATGTGCCTTCCAACTTCCCAGCCCCCCAGCTTCTGAATGTAATCTTAACTGTTCTCTCATCTGTAAAGTGGGGATAATAAGAAGACCTCTATCACAGGGTCCTGTAGCTGGCCAGTACCGAAACATTGCTCAAACAGAAGGGAAATCATTAACATTATGTTCTGCCTGTAGTGGCTGATGTTTCAGCTGTAGACCCGAAGCCTCAGTCATCATGTCCCCTCCCCCACCTGCCCGGTTTTTCAATCAAGGTCATTCATTTCTGTCTCCAGAGCTTCATCCAGTTTGGGAGGGTCTGTTTTTCCCATTTGTCAAGGTCACTTTGGATTCTCATCACTATCTTTCAAAGTGTTAACAACTCTGTCGGAATCAGTGTGTGTTCTCCATCATCCCTGCCCCTGATGGATGCCAGATAACAGTGACCCTGGAAAGGCCCTTCCAGCAAGAGTGTAGTTCATCTGACCCTTCATTGATCATTCTCTTCCATCAGGGTCCTTGAGCCAGCTGACCACCACTAACACACAACTTAGAACAAGCCACAAGGGTAGAATTAATTATTGCTTCCCTCGCTCTTCCTCCCGCCCTCCTGCCTTCCTTATTCATTCATTCCTTTAGCTCTCTATTAAATAAACATTTGTTAAACACACTTAACATGGGAGGCACTGTCCAGATACCAACATGATTAATAAGTGTTCCTGCTCATCAGGGGGCCCATAGAAGGCAGTGGGTTTCTCTTTGTTATAATCACCTGATTATAGTCATGGATGATTTACTTTGTGGGCAGCCAAATGAGTTGCCACCCAAAGTGACTAATGATTTAAATTTTCATTCACCATACCTAGAATCAACCAAAGTATTTGATTTTAATAAAATATATTTACATGTAGAAACACCTAATATTTGTAAAGCAAATATACAATCACATCTGGTATTCAAATTAATCTCTGTAATAGTTTCATGAGGAATTGTGTTATTATTTCCTCTAATTTTTTTAGGGAGAAGCTGAGGCCCAAAGAGCTTAAGTAAATACTGTAACGTGACTCAGTGCTGATCCAAGGTCTTCTCAATTAGAGTTTGTATATCTTCCAAATATGTATCCCTTTTCCCATACAGAGATACATTCTCCATTCACTCTGATGTTATACACCACCATAGACATGGAGGTAAGGCCAGCCAGCAGTTACTGGGCATCTGCCGAGAGGTTGACATTGGGCCAATAAATTAAAATTCATTATTTCAGCTAATGAGAAGGCATTTGTGAAAACCAAAATAAAATATATAGTTTACAAAGGACTGATGTTTAGAAAATTATGTCGAATAATTTTCCCAGTGTCTTTCATCTATCTCAAAGATGCATATCTATGTATCACTGGAATCAGGTGTCAGTCTTGGAAACTACCATCTTAAGCAGCAATTCTATTGTGCCTCAAGGATGTTGTAGCCTCAGGTTTTCCAAACTTCAGAATATAACCTATTAGTGGATTGTCCAAGAAATTTAGTAGATCATGACCAGCATTTAAATTATGACCAACACATTAAAATATGGTATGATGTAGAATCATGTGTGTCATTCAAAATATAATTCAGTACTAAAACTTTACTTAGCTGAATGTGTGTGGAGGCTGGATCCCAATGTAAAATGTATTTCTTACTTTTAGGGATAGTCAAAAGACTATTAAAAATTCTGCCTTACTATTCTGTGCGCCATTGATTATGAGCATATACCAAACCCCACTAATAAGGGAAAATCACCAAGAGCCACAAAAGAGGCACCAGGAAGTGTATTAGTTGGAGCTCTCCAAAGAAACAGAATCAGTAGTATACATTTATCTAGAACTTTGTACAAAATATATACTATTAATGAGATTTACTATAAGAAATAAACTCACAAATGAGTCATCCCCAAATATTTTGTTACGCAAGCTGGAGGCCCAGAACAGCCACACAGACTATACATCTGCACTGAGCACCCATGATTTCTGGTACATAGTGGTGAAGGAGCCAGATATCTGCCCTAGAGCAATGTGAAGTTATCTGGAGGTCCCTATGATACTATTCTAGAGTAGAAACAGACACTAACAAAAGCACAGAGGCGAGACCAACCCATGTTTTTCTACCTTTTCCAGTTTTCAGCCTCTGAAGACAGTCAAACCTTTGGGGAGTCCCATGGGAGTGGCCAAAGCAACAAGTAGGGAGGATGAATGTTAGCAGGTCCAGACTCACTTCAATGCTAGATTCAGTGGAGGAGGCCTTGTCTCTGTGTCTGGGTTGTTAGGAAGAGTTATGACAACAGTGGCCAGAAATGAAGTCATTGTGGGCCAGAGAAGATAGCCAGCTGCAGGAGGCATAGAAAGATGAACACTAACCTGGAGGGTCCCTGGTGCTGGGAAAGATGGCTACCACCCACATAAGTGTGCATTGGTCTTGTCCACACTCCATTTAACCTCTATCTAGTTGTAGTGACACACACATTCATCCCTTAACATTCTCACATTCTCTTTGGGATTCTGTAGTCCCTCTCATTCCTTCCTTGCCGATGTGATATGTGGTCAACCTTAGGTCTCTGCCTAGCTTATATAGGACTTCTAAGCAATCATTCTGTCTCTCCATTTCTGGGCTGAATGCCTGTCTTTAAGAGCTTCAGGGCTGGTGAGATGGCTCAGAGGGTAAGAGCACTGACTGCACTTCCGAAGGTCCTGAGTTCAAATCCCAGCAACCACATGGTGGCTCACAACCACCCATAATGAGATCTGACGCCCTCTTCTGGTGCATCTGAAGACAGCTACAGTGCACTCATTTATAATAAATAAATCTTCGAAAGAAAAAAAAATCCTCTTTTAGCCAGGTAGTGGTGGTGCATGCCTTTAATCCCAGCACTTGGGAGGCAGAGGCAGGTGGATTTCTGAATTCGAGGCCAGCCTGGTCTACAGAGTGAGTTCCAGGACAGCCAGGGTTGGTTATACAGAGAAACCCTATCTCGAAAACCAACACCAAAACCAAAGCCAAACAAACAAATAAAAAAAGAGCTTCATTTGCCTTTAGACCTAAATATATGTTTTACTCTATAGCATGTACCTCTTTCCAGATGGATTCCATTATTTGGTAAATTTTCAGAGTCCAAGGATGGAGGCTAAAGCCCAGTAGAGATCAGAATCCTAACTTGACACATATTCTTTAGAGCTTTCCTTGTACTCTGCAGAATTGAATGTTTTCCTAAGGGGTAGTCTCAGCTCCTTTGGACAGTGAGGAAGGTGGGGTAGACAGAAACTTGATTGTGAAGAGTTCTATATTCATGGCTAAGCAGTCTGGAATGACCCAGCAGGTCTTTTGCTGTGCCCGCTAACCAACCAGTCACCCTGAACAGACAGTAGCTGGATTCTAACAAGCTCCAGGCTTTATCCCCAGTTACCATGACAACCAGGCTTCACGGTGATGGATGGTATTGATTGACTGACAGGCTCCTGGTGTCTTGGCTCCATCCCCATTCCCCTTAAGTCATTTACATACACATGGAATTGAGAGTCATTCAGTGCCATCCTTCTGACTTTGTTCTGATTTTTGAATATCCACTTTTAATATCATTGAAAATAGCTTCATACTTAAAGGGAAAAATCTGATGTGGTATTGTAATTCTTCCCACCCTTAGCTTTGCACGCAATGTAACATGAGGGCATAAGCTTTGGATACCTTGGTTTATCCTCCCTGGATATTTACTTATCTATCTGGATGTTGCTTGGATTGTCTTCACTCACCTATACCACTAAAATGTTGATGCAGAGAACCTATCATCACAAATTTATCTGCATCCTCCAGTCTAAGATCTTCCATATTGAGACTCAGGAACTCAGAGCCTGAGTAACCTGCAGCATTTCCCAAACCAGCAATAAGTGGTAGTATTTGGTCTTGAATAACATTTGTGCTAGCTGTTAACATAACATCTTACCATAGCCCCAAGAGAAGACTGTACTATAGTCACCTTCTAGGTAGACAAACAGAAGCACAGCGAGGTCAAACTACTGTCCAGACAGAAGCTGGACAGAAATGGGATTCCAGCTAATGAAGTCTCCACTTCAGAGCCTGGCCTCCTACACATTGCTCCTTCTCATAGCCAGTATCATCATGCAAATGCAGAGAATCTAAAAGTCAGCTCTCACCAGCTTGGCAGAAGGCTGGGATGCCATTGTGAGTACACTACATGGCTGCCACTCTCTGGGTTTCCTTGTGTAATGAGGACATCATTGGAGGGCAGCCTTTGCAAGGTTCCTTGGGGACCACCATTGATCCTAATGACATGTCATGAGTGCTTCTCTGCCCAGCACCACTGGCATGATGACATAGGCACATGTAGATTTGGGTAAGTTGCTTTCAAAGACCTGGTTCTTTAGTTGCTAGTCATGAAACCTGGAGTGAGTAAGGCAACAATGTTAGCCAAGGCAGGCCAGATATTCATCATGCTGGATACTCTTTTCAGAGACTCACTAGTAGAAACTATTATTCCCATCTTCAAGACCGGAGAACTGAGACATGAAGAGGTTAAATAAATTAGAGCCACACTCCCAGCTAATGACTTCAGACTTTACACTCTCAGCCACCAGGCTCACCTTCTTCTAGTAAGCTCATAGTATGGTCTAGCAAGCTCATAGTATGGTCTAGTAAGCTCATAGTATGGTCTAGTAAGCTCATAGTATGGTCAAATCCTCCATGCCCAAAGATAGTTGGAATGAGACGATGATAAAAAGCAAATGAAAACACTTCATAAAACACCAAGATCTAACCATGATTTTGACAAAGTTCTGGCTTGTATCTTCTTTTAAAAGAGTACACACAACTCCCCCCAAATTCACATAACTCCCAAGAATACATATGGTTCCTCAAGTGCTTTAGTGGTATTGTTGAGGAATGGTAGAGCTAACTGATAACTGAGCACTCCTGAGGGCATGGAACATGCCATGCTCCATATTGGATCTTGTCTAACAAAACAGTAACTTCCAGCTTAATAGAAAAAGAAATGGGCTAAGAAA